>NW_026690866.1:19415825-19718105 GCF_020826845.1 Diceros bicornis minor
AAATTACATGATTATATCAATTGATGCAGAAAAAGCATACGACAAAACACAACACCCCCTGATGATAAGAACGCTCACTAAACTAGGAATATAGTGTTCTTCTTCAACTTGATAAATAATATCTTCAAAAAAAACCTATAGATATCATATTGAATGGTGAGAAACTAGACACTTTCCCTCTAAGATCAGAAACAAGGCAAGGATGTCCCCTCTCACCATTTATTTTCAACATCATGCTAGAAGTCGTAGCTAATGCAGTAAGACAAGAAAAGGAAATAAAAGATATATTGATTTGGAAGGAAGAAATAAAATTTTCTCCTATTTTATGTAGATGATATGATTACCTATGTAGAAAATGCAAAAAAATGACTAAAAGAGATTTTTAACTAATAAGTGTTAATAGCAACTTTGCAGAATAGAAGATCAATATACAAATGTAAATTGCTTTCCTATATATCAACAATGAAGAAGAGGATTTTGTAAATAAACGACACAACACCATTTACCTTAGCATTCAGAAAAATGAAATATTTGGGGAGAAATCTAACAAAATATGCACAAGATATATACGAAGAAAACTAAAAAGCTAATAAAATAAAGAAGAACAAAACAAATGGAAATACATTTCATGTTCACGGATAGAAAGACTCAATATTGTCAAGGTGGCATGTCTCCTAATTTGATCTATAGAATCAATACAATCCCACTCAAAATGCCTTCAGGTTATTCTGTGGATATCAAAAGCTGATTCTAAACTTTATAATGAAAGGCAAAAGACTCAGAATAGCCAACACAGTATTGAAAGAGAAGAACAAATTTGGAGAATTGACATTATGAAACTTCAAGAATTATTTTACACTTCAGTAATCAAGACACTCTGGCACTGGCAGAATAGACAAATATATCTGTGACATAAGTTAGAGAGGCCAAAAATAGACGCACATAGATATAGTGAACTGATTTTAACAAAGGAGCAAAGACAATTCAATGGAGAAAAGATATTGTCAACAAATAGTGCTGGAATTGGATATACACGTTAAAAAAATGAATCCAGGGGCCGGGCCATGGCATAGTGGTTAAGTTTGGCATGTCCCACTTCAGTGGCCCTAGTTCACAGGTTCAGAACATGGGTCTGGACCTAATCCACTTGTCAGCCATGCTGTTGTGGTGACCCACATATAAAAAGTAGAGGCAGAGTGACATGGATGTTAGCTCAGAGCTAATCTTCCTCTCAAGCAAAAAAATGAAGATTGACAAGTGATGTTAGATCAGGGCTAATCTTCCTTATTAAAAAAAAAAAGAAAGAAAAAGAAAAGAAAAAATCGTCTAGACACAGACTTCAAGCCTTTCACAAAATTAAAACAACATGAATAATAAATATAAAACACAGACGTATAAAACTCCTACATGATAACAGCAAAAATTTAGATGACTTTGGATTTGGTGGGGCCGGCCCTATGGCTTAGCAGTTAAGTGCGTGCACTCTGCTACAGGCAGCCTGGGTGCGGATCCTCGGTGCGCACTGATGCACTGCTTCTACAGCCATGCTGAGGCCACGTCCCACATACAGGATGTGCAACTATGACATGCAGCTATCTACTAAGGCTTTGGGGGAAAAAAGGAGGAGGATTGACAATACATGTTAGCTCAGAGCTGGTCTTCCTCAGCAAAAAGAGGAGGTTTAGCATGGATGTTAGCTCAGGGCTGATCTTCCTTACAAAAATAAAATTAAAAAAAAATAAAAACATAACTAAAAATGAATTTTGTAATGACTTTTTAGATATGACATTAAAGGCACAATTCATGAATAAAAGAATTGATAAGCTAGGTTTCATTACAATTAAAGTTTCTTATTCTCCTGTAGACACTATCAAGAGAACAAAAAGAGAAGCCACAGACTGGGAGAAAATATTTGCAGAAGTCATATTTGATAAAGGACTGTTTTTCAAAATATTCAAAGAAAACTTAAAAGTCAACAATAACAAAACATGCAAGCCGATTTCAAAATCTACATTCCCAGACACTAGCCAAGGGTGATCCTAATAATTAGGATTTTCTAAAGATAAGCAATTAGACCTATGTCAACTATATTGTGCAGAGTTATACAACAAATAAATGATCTTAAAGATGGTTATATGACTTTATTAAAGAGTTTTACTACTGTAGTTGAGTAGATAGACAGATGGACAGTATTTTCAACAAGTAAACAGAAGATACACGTTATTTTTAAATATCCAGAGAAATCTCCTTAAAAATGGAAAGATTTTAGGCTTCAAATTGTCAACAATTTCATGAAAGCAGAAACTCTGCAGTAGCCACTCTGAAATGACAATAGAAACTATCAATTAAACTGTAAACAAAAAGTAATATATGTAGTAACAAATGGCTGGATTTCATCGTTTCTTGTGGCTGAGTAGTATTCCATTGTGTATATATACCACATCTTCTTTATCCATCCATCCCTTGATGGGCACTTAGGTTATCAGAGGGGAAGTGGGTAGGGAGGTGGTGAAAGGGATAATTCGGCACAAGTGTGTGGTGATGGGTTGTAATTAGTATTTGAGTGGTGAACATGATGTAATCTATGCAGAAATATAAGTATAATGATGTACACCTGAAATTTATACAATGTTATAAACCAATGTTACTGCAATAAACAAAAAATTTTTTAAAAAGTAATATATGACCTCCAGCTGATTTCACTTAAAACATTCTTTTAAATAACTTCTGGATTAAATAAAATATCTAAATTAAGATTACTTTTAAGGAATCAGAGAACTGTTAAGTGGAAGCATAATGAAAGGAATCAAGGGGCCTGAATTCAGGTGACTAATTCTGCCAGTTACTAGCTTAATATGACAGGAAATTCGTGGATTCTGAACATTTTCTCTTACCCATCACTAAAATGAAGCTTTAACACTTTGATACTTGTGCACAACATAACATGACTTTCAAATACCAAAAATTAGTCACAATCGGGGGCCCTGGTGCTGGAAACCATGAGGATATGTAACGATACTGATTAGGGAGCTGGGCAACTTGATCACCTTGCCCCTGGTGGCACATTCCCTGCTGCACCTGGAGGTGGCGAGAGCAGCAGCTTCACAGAGTTGAGAGGTGCCAGCGCTGAGCCGTGTGGGCACAGGTCACCTTATGTGCTGCGTGGGGAGTAACTGAGAAAAGCAGTGCAGAAGATGAGAGAACAGCCCATCTTCACCATCCAAGCATGTCTTCCAGGTGGATTCCATCACCAAGAACTGGGTGTCAGCAAGTGAGCAGGAAGCCACCATATCCTACTTCTAGGTGTCACAAAAACAAGTATTGGATCCTAAGTTTGTAAGGAGCCAAAGTGATTATAAACAACACAAGCACACTTAATATTACTTTAATTAAAATATCACAGAAGTTTGGGCAGTGGACCAACAGTAGAGCCAAAGTGGTGTTTGGTTTGCGTTTTTCCCCTGAACAGCAGCTGACAAAGTTTGCAGAGAAATTTTAGGAGGTAAAAGATGCAGCCAAAGTAGCCAGAAACAAGTCCCAGGAGAAAATCAAATCCTTGAGTAATCATTCCCAAGAATCTGGGTGTGGAACTTCACCCTCTACTCAGGTTTACAGTGTCAATGGGGTACACAATGAAAAGGCCTCTCATATGGCTACCTTCCACACACAGCTGAAGTCTGAGAAGGACAAGCTGATTTGTGACATAGAGTGCTGCCAATGTGTAGAAATAGGAGAATAAGCTGCAGCCCCTGCAGGAGAGCAATATCTGGCTGCCCATGGCATTTCAGGAGTCAGTGGCTAGTGTGGAGCAGTGGAAGGGGCAGCTCTTTATCTGCCTTGAAGAGAATGACTGGCTATAGAAGAATATTGAAGACTTGGAAGAATAAAGCAGTGAGATAAACATAGAGAAGGAGAAGAATACCGAGTTGAAGAGAAGAATTGAGGATCTGGGGTCAGAACTCTGAGAAAAGGAGACAGGGTTAAAAGACCTCTGAAAACAAAGTGAAATCAAACCTCAGCTCATGTCAGAGTGTGAATACATCTCTGAGAAGTTAGAGGCAGCAAAGAGCGAGAATCAAGAGCACCTGGAAGACCGAGTGCTTTCTCTAAAGACAGTCACTAAGGAAAGTAACTAGCAACCATGCAACCTGAAGGCAGAATTGAAGAACCTCCTAGAGGTGCTGGACGGGAAGATCAATGAACTCCATGACTTCTGTGTAAGCCTCTCCAAGTTGGAAAAGGACAACTAGGGCAGGGATGAGACCACATGAGTCCCAAGTGTGTGTGTGAGACAAAATAGGACTAGGACATTCTCCTTTCTGTGTTGCTTCTGTAAATGCAGGTGCAATTTGTTGTGTTTCCAAGCCAGTTGTGTCACCTGCTCTCTCCTCTCCAGAATAGAAATCTCCTCTTGCTTCTCTGGCCTTGCGAGATTGTGGGCAACCGGAAGATTTCTGGAAGAAGTTAGATTTCTGGAAGAAGCTAGATTTCTGGATCTAGCTTAAGGATCCAGAAATAAGTCTGCCTTAAATATTTATGCAGTCACAGCAGGGATATTTATATCTTCCTTTTTTTTTTCGGGGAAGAAAAGTAGCCCTGAGCTAACATCTGTTGCCAATCTTCCTCTATTTTGTATGTGGGATGATGCCACAGCATGGCTTGATGAGTGGTGTGTAGGTCTGCACCTGGGATCCAAACTTGTGATCCCTGGGCTACAGAAGCAGAGCATACAAACTTAACCACTACACCAATGGACTAGCTCCTATATATTTCTTAAGGGTTATTGCAACCATATTAAATGAAAAAAGTGTTTTATAGTCCAAATATGAATATCCTTTACACCTGCATTTTTAAAAATCATGTTCATAATATTTGAATGCCTACCAGGCACCAGTGCATGAGATGTAGAAATGACAATTTTCTTCTCAATAGATATTGAAATGCTTTAAAACAACCACTTAGTGGAGACTTGTCCAGTGGAAAAAAGTTTCTGGTGGGTGCATTTTCTGGCACGGGAATCACTTGCATCTACTTTATCCCCTTCCTACCTGCCCTCAGTTTATGAGGTTGTGACAATGACTCCATTCTTGGTTTTAATTTCTGAGCATATTGCTGTGCTGTGGGAACATGAAGTTTTGGTGCTTAGCACAGTATTTGACAGAAAGTAGGTTCTTATTAAATATTTGTTCAATTAAACATAAAAATATAATAAGCACACTCTGCAACTTACAGTCATATGGTATATTGCAGGGTGTATGTGCCTCAATCAAGAAACTCAAGATTTCAACAACTCAAGGCACTGTTACCTCTCACAAAATATCTGTGTGAAATATTTTACTCATGTGCATCACTTCGATGTCTGTAATTTTGAAGAACAACAGAGAAGAAATCTCTTTCTGACAATGGAAAATCTTTAGGAAGTTACAATAATCATTAAAAGGTCCCACAGAATTGAAATGAACTTGTGGGAACTTTACAGGAACAGAAGTAAACAAAACAAATTATCCAGAGTAGTAATGAAACAGGGAAGTCAGTTCTTCCTCCAGATGCTGGGTGATCACACAGCCCTTCTATCTGGGTGGGGCGTCCACCTTGATTCCAGAGCAACTCAAATCAAACAGATCCAGACAAGAGCAATTCCCCATGGAAGGTCTCCGACGTGTGAGAGCACAATAGGAAATTAGGAAACACACAGGAAAACAACTTAAGGAAAAAGGGCCTGTAAAAATAGATGTTAGAATTATGTTTAAAATTTTAAAACAAACAAAAATGGAAATATTGGAAATCAAATAATGAGGAAAGATAAAAAAAATATTTGACAAACTATACTTGGAAAAAATATATAAATTAAAGAGTTAAAAATATTTTAAGTTAAAAATTTTAATGTATGGCTTAAACATTAAATTAGATCAAGATGATGAGAAGATGAGTGAACGGGAATATTAAGCAGAGTGAATCCATTCAAAGTGCAGAACACAGAAAGACACAGTCGAATGCAACACAACTTCAGTTAGAGAGACTTGATGACTGCAGAGAGAATAAAGAAAACATATCTAACTGCATCATGAGATTTAGAGAATATATAAAGGGAATGCGCCTTGACGTCAATCTTAACAACAATGTTTTGGATTTGACAGCAAAAGCACAAGCAAAAAAAGAAAAAAACTAAACAATCTGGACTACTGAAACTAGAAATCTTCTGCAAAAAAAAGAAAACCACTAAAAAAAAAAAGGAAACTTATGGAATGGGATAAAATATTTTCAAATTGTATGTTTGATAAGAGGTTAATATCCAAATTACATAAAGAACACAGAAAACTCAATAGCAAAAATAAAAAGGCAAACAAGCTGATTAAGAAATGGGCAGAGGAAGATATGCAAATGTCCAAGTACATGAAAGGCGCTCATTATAACTAATAATCAAAGAAATCCCACTAATATTAGGCAATCCCACTTCTAGGTATGTATCCAAAGGAGATGAAAACAGAATCTTGAAGAGATATCTACACTCTCGTGATTATTGTAGCATTATTAACAGCAGGCAAAATATGAAAGCAATCGAAGTATCTATCAACAGATGAATGGGTAAAGATGTGGTGTATACCATAGAATATTATTCAATCATGAGTAAGAACAAAATCTTGCTATTTTCAACAACATGGATAGAATACGAGGGCACTATGCTAAACAAAACAAGCCAAAGAGAAAAAGGCAATGCCTGATATTGTTTATATGTGGAATCTGAATAAAAAAGTCAAACTTATAGAAACAGAGAGTTGAAAAGTGGGCTGGGGTTGGGGAAAATAGGGAGATGTTGGTAAATGAGTACAAATTTTCATCTCTAATACAAATAAGTTCTGAGGATATAATGTAAATCATGGTGACTATGGTTGCTAACACTGTATTGTATAATTGAAACTTGCTAAGAGAGTAGAGCTTAAATATTCTCAACAATAAAAGGAGATAAATGTGTCAAGGGATGGATGTGTTAATTAACTAGATGGGGGGATCCTTTTACAATGTATAGGTATATTAAATCATCATAATGTACACTTTAAATATCTTACAACTTTATTTGTCAATTTTACCTCTATAAAACTGAAATTTAAAAGAGAGACAGAATGAAAAGAAACAATGAAATAAACAATTATCTATATATTTCTAAAATTGAAATCAGACACGGGTCTTTCTATCCATAAATGTTTTGCATCATAAAATAAATAAATAAAGAGAAATAGTGGAACAAAAATATGAGTCAAACGTCCTAACACAAAGAGAAGAAACATGCTTGAAAGTAGTAACAGGAGAGATATCCTACAAAGATGACAACGAATTCTCCACTGTTTTTTTTATTTTTGGTGTTTTTTTGGTGAGGAAGATTGGCCCTGAGCTAACATCTGTGTCAATCTCCGTCTATTTTGCATGTGTGATGCTGTCACAGCATGACTTGAGGAGCAGGGTGTAGGTCCATGACTGGGATCCGAACCCGTGAACCCCAGGCCACTAAAGTGGAACACATGAACTTAACCACTATGCCACCAGGCAGGCCCCTGAACTTCTCCAGTTTTAATAGCCATAATCCATAGAAATAAAACATTAAGTGTTCAGGGGAAAAACATATTCAAGCTAGAATTCAATAGTTAGCTAAAATATTTTAAATGAACAAGTGTAAAACAAAATAATTTCACAAGTAAAAATTTGATTTCCAAAGAAGCTTCTAAAGTGTACACTTGAACATGAAGAAAAATTTTCCCTCTATGAAGATTTGAAAATCAAAATAAAAGTGTAGGAAACTTGTAAACATATGAGAATATCCAAACAAGTTGAATACAGAATGAAATAAACACAAAGAAATTTCTATCACAGGTTTCGGTATCTAGATATATTAAACTATAATTCCATACATTTTAGTTAAATCAGAGGGCAAAATCTGTGCTAGCAATAATTTTTATTTTTTTTTGCTAGTGAATAGTTGCCCTGAGCTCACACCTGTTTCCAATCTTCCTCTTTTTTTTACTTGAGGAATATTAGCCCTGAACTAACATCTGTGCCAATCTTCCTCTATTTTGTATGTGGGTCATTGTCTCAGAATGGCTGATGAGGGCCGTAGGTTTCCTCCTGGGACTGAAACCCATGAACCTGGGCCACCGAAGTGGAGCACACCAAATTAACCAATACACCATGGTGCAGGCTCCTAGCAGTAATTTTAATTGATGACAGAGGATCTATTGTCAAGACTAATTTTCATTGGAAATGTTAAAAATTGATGTTACCTTTACAACCTAATTTTTTAAATGTTGACTATGCTTTTGTCAGAACCGATTAACACCAAAGCATAGGAAGCAGCATAGAGATTGAGCACAAGCCACTGGACATCTGAGAAGACTGGATCATCTTCTCATAACAAGGATGAAGAGGATGAAAAGATGATGTCCACTTAGTACATGATCACAAAGAAACTCACCAGCAGAAGGATGGTCTGGGTGGCCCTTTTCTCTCTAGAGGCTTTTGGGGAGAGGCTGTTGCTGTGAATGTGCTGGGGCCATAACGGATGCCTGAATAAGTGAATCATCATATACATACTTGGGACCAGCATAATTCCTACAAAGAAGTAGTCTCTGGATATCAGAGTGGGAAACAGGCCACTGATGAGTAGAGATCACTGGGTAAAGTGAGCAGTGTTTACTGAGAATCAGAAGATTAGTCTGGGTCACATTGGAAGAAGCAACAGTGTAGATCAGGTTACCATTGCAAGATACACATAAGGACCATAAGAAGAAGAAAATATGCACAATTTAATTTGTGAATTTATGTTTCCACCTAGACAACCAGGATGTGCCTGGGCTGATGGTAATGGCCGAGAGCATGCTCAGGAGGACTACAGATGGAGATACATCTAATCACCCTGCTTACAAGAAAATACACCTTACATTTGCAGTCCTTCCAAAAATTTAGTTACTAAAATGTCTGGCGACACCAAAAATACTAAAATGAGAAGCATCAGTATGCACATGAGGGTCAGGGGACTGTTGGTGAAGTATGTAGACTTCTGCCTAAGACACAGAATTGTGAAGATTCAGAAGAAAAGGAGGAAGCTGTTCATTGAGGATCCAATGCCAGCTTGGAAAAGAAGCTTTTCTTAATGGTAACGTGAGTGGAAAGTGTGTTCACCTTAATGGCAAAGATGAAACGTATATTTTGTTTGTCTGAAAAAAATAAAAAACATCAACATTATTTATTTCTTGGTCAAAGTCATATTTAGCATAATTTTTATTTCATCCAATAATTTTTGATATATCCTAAATATCTCCTATAAATTCTAAAATAATCAGCCTCACTATTATTTTACATGTGTAATATTATAATAGATTTGAGAAATAATAGGTATGTAAAACCTACATATTACATTTTGACTCATAATCATGTCTGAGTAAGGTGTCCACTATCTATACTTCTTTAATTCCTGGGTATTCCTGTTTAGTAAGCATTTCTTTGCTATTTTTCCTTCTTTTGTTTAATATTTACCACCCATAACAGTGATAGGCACAGAAAAATTATTCAGTGTTTTTTGTGCAAGTGAAGTGAAGTAAGTGGGAAAAGATTCACCAAAACAAAAGAGAATGTTTCCACGTTTTCTGGAATTTGTAAAATTCTGACTTATTTTCTATAACCAACGCTTGGGAGAGATAATGGAGTAATTTCAAGAATTTTAAGCAATTTTTGGGGGATTTCAAGTGAAAGGAGACTGGAGTCCCTTAATGTCAATCTGTTTTTTTAAAAAGTCCTAATGGGACATGACAATATTCAAATCCTATATTTGTTTACTGTTACTTCTGTAATAATTTACTAATAACTTGATGATTTAAACAACAGAAAATTTTTATCTACAGTTTTGGCAGTCTGAAGCCTGAAAAGATTTCACTAGTTTAAAGTCAAGGTCTCTGCAGGGCTACATTCCTATATGGAGAGTTTAGGGATAATCTATTTCCTTTACTTATCACACTTATAGAGGCCACATATTTCTTGGCTTGTAGGCCCCTTATAATTTCAAAGCCAGCAATAAACAATTGAGTCTTTTTTACATAGCATCACTCAGGCACTGTGTCTCTTGACCCATTGTTCCACAGTTAAGGCCCTTTGTGATTACATTGTGCCCATCCAGATAATCCAAGTTAATCTATCTTAAAGTCAGTTTATTAATAACTTTAATTCAACCTACAAGTTTAATTCTTCTTCAAATAATCTAATATATTGATAGGTACTGAGAAGCAATATGTTGATATATTTTGGGGGCTATTATCATGCTTAGCATAAGTCCTCTTAATATTATCTCCTCAAAATCGTCTTGACTCTCTCTCAGGTTAGTTTCCATCTCACATACCCTTTATGAAAACTCTCTTCATCTCAGTAGGGAATTTCTAAAGTTCAACTAAATTATCAAGAGCATAAACACAACTTTTCTCCACCTTATGATATCCATGTGGTGGCATCAAAATGAACAAACATTGATCCTTTTCTTGAGACTGTCCTTCACACAGGAACACACACCAAAAACTTGAAAAATACTTAGGTCACCAGTAGTAAAGATTATTCCCTTTAACTCTTCTGTTTTAAGTGATGAGATGTTTATTTATTTATTTATTTATTTACCTATTTATGTATTTATTTATTCATGCATACTTATATACATACATACTTTGGTGAGGACATTTATTTTCTACCCTCTTAACAAATTTCAATTAAAAAATACAGTGTTATTGACTATAGTTGCACCCTGTTATACATTAGGTTCCCAGAATTTATTTATCTTATAACTGAATGTTTGTACGCTTTTACTAATTTCTCTCTATTTCCCCCACACCGCAGTCCCTGGAAAACACATTCAACTCTCTGTTTCTATAAGATTGAATGATTTTCTTATATTTTTCACACATAAATGATACCAAAGAGTATTTGTCGTCCTTCGTTTTGCTTATTTCACTGTGCATAATGAACTCCAAGTTCATCCATGTTGGCACAAATAGAAGGATTTCCTTGTTTTTAAGGCCGAATGACATTCTTTTGTATATGTATCTATATACAACATGTGTATATATATCACATTTTTTATCCATTCTTCTGTCAACAGACACCTTGTTTCCATACCTCCTTTAACTCTTAAGCAAGATATATCTAACATCAGAACCTATTGTGAAAATTTCACTAAAGAATTTTAAAAATTATTTTCATGTATCACTTTCCCTGGATGCAAGCAGCAATATTGTCTCCAATTAATTCAATCTAGAGTTTAGAAAAAATCACATGTATAACATCAAAATAAAGAAAAAAACCTAACATTCTTTCATATTCTTCTTTTGAGGTTGGTGAATGTTTGGTTGTGTTTTCAAGGTTACTTGAAGTATAAATATAAATGTGAAGGCAACTTTACCGTATTCGTTTATTACTTCTAAAAGTTTTCTGGTGGATTCTTTAGGGTTTTCTCTATATAAAATCATGTCATCTGCAAATAGTGACAGTTTCACTTCTTACTTTCCAATTTGGGTCCCTTTTATTTCTTTTTCTTGACTGATTGCTCTGGCTAGGACTTCCAGTACTATGTCAAATAAGAGTGGTGAGAGTGTGCATCCTTGTCTGGTTCCTGTTCTCACTCAAGTGAGGCTCCTGAGTTAACTGATGCTGAGCCTGGATTGGGGAGGACAATAGATCCCATGAATTGGAGTTACCAGGCAGAATACAAGGGGCTTACTTACATTTCAATTTCAGATATAAACAAATATTTTTTTAGTAGAAATATGTCCCAAATATTGCAGAAAAATTTTGCACGCAAATACACAAATATTGCCTGCTTATACACACACAAAAATTTGTTGTTTAACTGAAATTCAAGTTTAACTGAGTTTCTTGCATTTTTGTTTTCTGAATCTGGCAACTCTACTTTGGAATAATTGTGGGATTTGGAATAACATGGTACAGAATATGGAAGAAATGGAATAGGATAAATATTTATTGATGACACATGTAAGTTGATCAGAGTGTAAAGGAGAACTGGGCTTGAACTGATTCATAAAAAAATCATCATTCTTAATTTACAACAATGCACTCATGTTGAGAGGTACAATCAGGTGCTCATGGGTTTGAGAGTGAAGCCCCCGAGCACACTCAAGAGACAGACAATGCAGATCATGTTCATTTTTATTATAGTGTCTAGATTTTAGGTTATTCTCAAAATTCTATACCCCAACGAATATAATAACTGTGAATAACTATGGGAAAATAACACCATTAAATAAACCAGGAATGAAATACTGATCATAAAACTTATGGGCTTAGATCAGACACCTGAAGGAAAGAGAAAGAATGTAATGAAAGTAAGAAGTCATTTTTAAGAAACTAAACACTACTTTATGAGACAGCAAATATTTTATTTTGAGAAAATGAATTTTGGTAATTTTTTTCCACATCTTTATAACTACATTTTATATTTAGGATTGTTTTATTTATGAATGATACCATTTCTGTACAGGTCTTTGCACTCTGTCTGGTTTTGATAAAATTATATAACCTCCATCATAAAATAACATATCAGGCTTTACTATATTATTACATGAATCAATAATTTTATTTTCACCATCAATTTTGTCATGTTATATGAACAGCCTTGCAAAATCTGCTATGAGTGATTTTACATCAACAACATAAAGCCATCATGAGAATTGCAGGTGGCAAGTAGCAAGAGTTAGCAACATGGGAAACACAGTTGGCAATTTGGGGAAGGAAAATACTTTCCAATGTAGGTGAGTTCCATCAAAAGACCTTTATGAAATGTAACAATACTAGAAGAATATATAATAAGCATTACATACTTCTGAATAATTGGAATACATGTACTATTCTTTGGCAACTGAACAAAGTGTAGGATGCAGTTGGAAGCACAATGTTTGCTGACAAGATAGTCATAATTGCAACCCACTTAATTTTCAGCTTTCCTGAGAAAAAAGACAAATTGGCAAAGTGTCACTGCAGAGGTCAGATACAGAGAAACAAATAAGGAGATGAACACTTATCACGTGGTACAAATTTTAAGAAAACTAGCAAATAGTGTCTGGAAATGTATTTTTCTACTTACAATCAATAAGATACCAGAAAAGCTTAATAATTTTTTTGTTTCCTAAGGGCTTGTAAGGTCTTCTAACATAACAACCCTGTGATTCACACTAACAATAATATGAGAGTTATAACAATTACTAACTATATCAATTCTTGAATTTGGAAGAAAATGGAGACGGTGTTTTCTGTTTCCCAGATACTCTGTTCAGGATCAATTCAGGCCAACAGTCTCAGACATTCTCTCTCCTAAATGCCTGCAAATCTTTGACCTTTTAAGACAAATGCTTTCCAGAAAAGCTTAAAATTCTCTAATATTCATAGACATTAATAGGGGTTTTATATTAATCAAGTTTCTTGAAATTATGAAGCCCTCTTGAGCCAGAAATTGACCATCACCATCATAATCACTTTCTCCATTTTGTTTACAACAGTATCCTGATACCATCTTCACTCTCTTCCATTTTAAAGACATGTGGTACTAAAAACAAAAGAAAAGAAAAACTATCTTTACTGATACAATGTCAACATGAAACTTTCACAATTCAACCATTAAATTGAATTTTACATGCCATTTTTTGTGAACATATGCTCTAAAGAGCAATTTATAATTTAAAACTTTCAGAAGAAGCACTATATATTAACTTTGATCCTACACGTGTAAAAGTGCTACAATATGTCAGACACTTGCCAGACATAGACCAAAGGTCTCTCAGGGTTTAGATGTTAACATTTAGAAAATGGCTATAATAACTTCAATATATTTTTTAAAAGAGACAAAAAAAACCTATTAAATATCCATCTCACTTTTTGGTTTTTCTATTTTAGAAAAGGAACTATTAAAATTAAGGGCCTTCTGTATATCTTCTTTGGAGAAATATCTGTTCAGGTCTTTTGCCCATTTTTTAATTGGGTTAGTAGTTTTTTTTTGTTGTTGAGATGCATGAGTTCTTTATATATTTTGGAGATAGAGCCATTATCAGATGTATGGTTTTCAAATATCTTCTCCCAATTGTTAGGTTGTCTTTTCATTTTGTTGGTGGTTTCCTTGGCTGTGCAGAAGCTTTTTAGTTTGATGTAGTCCCATTTGTTTATTTTTTCTATTGTTTCTCTTGCCCGGTCAGACATGGTGCTTGAAAATATGTTGCTAAGACCGATGTCGAAGAGCATACTGCCTAGGTTTTCTTCTAGAAGTTTCATAGTTTCAGGTCTTACATTCAAGTCTTTAATCCATTTGGAGTTAATTTTTGTGTATGGTGTAAGGTAAGGGTCTACTTTCATTTTTTTGCATGTGGCTACCCAGTTTTCAAACACTATGATTGAAGAGACTTTCTTTTCTCCACTGTAGATACACAGATGGCCAACAGACACATGAAAAGATCTTCAAAATCATTAACTATCAGGGAAATGCAAATCAAAACTTCAATGAGATATTACCTCACACCAGTCAGAATAGTTATAATTAACAAGACAGGAAACATCATATGTTGGAGAGGATGTGGAGAGAAGGGAACTCTCATACACTGTTGGTGGGAGTGAAAACTGGTGCAGCCACTATGGAAAACAGTATGGAGATTCCTCAAAAAATCAAGGATAGAACTACCATATGATCCAGCTATTCCACTGCTGGGTATTTACCCAAAGAACTTGAAAACACCAATGCATAAAGATACATGCACCCCTGTGTTCATTGCAGCATTATTCACAATAGCCAAGACTTGGAAGCAACCTAAGTGCCCATCAAGGGACGAATGGTTAAAGAAGATGTGGTATATATACACAATGGAATACTACTCAGCCATAAGAAATGATGAAATCCAGCCATTTGTGACAACATGGATGGACATTGAGGGTATTACGCAAAGCGAAATAAGTCATAGGGAGAAGGTCAAATACCTTATGATTTCCTTCATTAAGTATTAGATAATAACAGCAATAAACAAACACATAGAGACAGAGACTGGCTTGGTGGTTACCAGAGGGGAAGGGGGGAGGGGGGAGGGCGAAAGGGATAATTCGGCAGATGTGTGTGGTGATGGGTTGTAATTAGTATTTCGGTGGTGAACATGATGTAATCTATGCAGAAATAGAGGTATAATGATGTACACCTGAAATTTATACAATGTTATAAACCAATGTTACTGCAATAAACAAAAAAATAAATAAAATAACATTAAGGACCTTAGGGACAACTTGAAAGTAGAGTATAAGTGATGAATTAGTCATAGAACGTTAAAATTATTTAGAAGTAGGTCATTGGAAATCATTTATAAAGGTGTTAAGAACTCTCGCCATCATTTCATAGCCTCCGATCCAACCCCTTTCACTGAGAACGCTGGAACTTCTGATAGACAATTGCAAGCTCTCAACTTCTTCTCAGAGCATTCTCTCAAATTCTGCGTTCTATCTGAAACCACTCTTTTCCCCACAGTCCACGTACATAATTGCTGTTGATTCATTTACACTCCTTCTGACATCCCACTGCTATTTCTAAACACTCGTTTTTAAAATTTTGCTTATTTGAAGCTTGTATAATTTGGCAATGTCACCTTCTCCCTCTTCTAGTCACTGTTATATACAGACCTCATCTCGGACCTTTTCCATTATTCACCAAAGATATGACTACCTGACCACAAAATTTGTAATCCCTGTGCGTCTTAACTATACACGTCGATAATTCATCCACTACTTGGCTCCTCAGTTTTTTTACTTCCCTTCCATAAAGGAACGGCCATGCTGATCCTTCCATCATCTGACATTTTCTATTATCAATAATCGAAAATTGAAACATCCACCTCTCTGAATACTACCTCATCTTCTTTCAGTTTGCTTGTTCAATTACGTTCACTTCATCTCCCGCAATTATTCTTCAATCTCGTCAGGATGTACAGTGCCATGAGGCCTTTAGCCCTTTCCCTACATCACTTCCTTTTGTATTCACTGTGATTCATCATCCCTCCCAAAATCACTAATATCCTAAACTTCCTTGAAATATGTTTATTGTTGTTTTGTTTCTGCACCTTTCTAGAAAAATCTCAATCCTGCACCAATCTATTACCCCATTTCACCATTCACTTAATTGAGCAGCTGAATACTGCTATAGAAAGCTATGCTAGACTAACCTGGCATCACTATAAATTCATAACTAAAAGCCTTTAAAATGTACCAATCCTAACTTACACATTCTCTGTCAACTCTCTTTCCCTAGTGACTATTTCAAATCTCTTCCACTCTTCTCAAACCATGGATCTTACACATAGTCCCCTTCATTCTCAGTAGACAACCTTACCTCCGACTTCCAGTTGCAAATCTATCTTCCTTTCCTTCTCTCTCTTCTTACCTTAAAGGAAGTGTCCTTCCTCCTATCTGAGGCAATCAGACTATTTGCATTTTGGATTATATTACTTCCTGTATTCTCAACTAACCATCCTGTCCCACTTCTTTTCAACGAGATCCTTTCCAAGGACTTTTAAATAAGCTCATCTTAATAAAGGTTTCCCAGAAACCCATATCCCCTTTCAGTTTCTGCCCCATCTGTCCTCTTCCCTTTACCAATATACGTTTTGGAGAGGTGCTGATTCTCAACACAGTCTCCTTTTCCACACAAATCACTCATTCTCAATGTTCTCCTTTCACTCCACAGAATAAATCTAGCTAAGGTCATAAATAATCTACAAGTGACCATATGACATGATGAAACATTGTACTTTTGGCTCTCGTTAAACTACTCTTTCATTTCCCCTCTATCTTTCCTCTTATTCCTTCCCAGTCTCCTTTCTAGAAAAGTTGAGGATCCTGCCTCTACCAGATCGCTAGTTGAGTTTCCCAATACTCCTCACTAGCTTTAGGATAAATACAAAAATGTTTAACATGACTGTCTTAGTTAGACTCTACCAAAGTACCGTGGACTGGGTTGCTTATAAATAAGAGAAATTTATTCCTCACAGTTCTGGAGGCTGGACATCCAAGGTCAGGGTCTTAATATAGCTGGGTTCTGGTGAAAGCCCTCTTGCAAGTTGTAGACTGCTGACTTCCTGTGTCCTCACGTGGCAAAAAGAGAGCCAGAGATCTCTATGGGGTCCCTTCTATAAGGGCACTAATCTCTTTATATAGATTCTACCCTCATGACCTAATTACCTCCCAAAGTCCTCACCTCCTAATACCATCAAATTGAGAGTTAAGATTTCAACATATGACTTTCTGGAGGACATAAACATTCAGTCCATTGCAATGACCTACATAATCCTGCACAATGTGGTCCCTGGTCCCCTCTCTAGCCTAACTTCATACCATTCTTCATCCATTTTTTTATTCCTATCCATTCTTTCTTCCAGTTGCTTGAAATTGCCCGGTTACTTCTACAGGGCCATAACACTTGTTTTTCTCCTCTAATTAAAACTCTTTTCACCACCAATCTCCCCTTCATTTAGTTAATGCTTTTCTATTTCTCAGCTCAAGGATCATGTCCTCAGAGAAATATTTATGACACCACCTCTGCCCGCAGGTTAAGTCAGGTCCAGTTTTTATGTGCCCTTATGGCACCTTGATCATTTGCTTCAGAACGTTGATCCCAGTTGGTGATTATGTATTCATCAGAGTGTTTAATGTGTTTGCCTCATTAGACTGTAGACTCCATAATAGTGTCCCACAGGGCCTTGAGGAGCTGTTCATTTTTCAATCCGTTATCCACACTGTTCTTCAGATTGGACAATTTTTATCTATAACCAATTATATGAATTCTTTCCTCATTCATTTTTATTCTGCTATTGAGTCTGTGTAGTGAATTTTTTTTTTACTGTAGTTTTTAGTTCAAAAATTTTAGTTGCTTCTTTTTTATATACTTAAATTTAAACACAAAGGATGTTTTATTCTTACGTGAGAAAGTACACATTTCAAACATTAATATCATTCATCAATAAGACTCATTCACTCATAAGAAATTTTTGTGTAGCTATTATAAAGTCCCTGACAAATAATTCTAAATATCCCCAGTACGAAGCATCGGGTTTCTTTAAGCATACAGCTTGATATGTCGTCACCTAGAAACCACAAGGAAGAACACATGGAAGTCTACAAAGGAGCAGCAGGGTTTAAGGGGTTATTTGGATCATGTTGAAATAGACCTCTGCAATAACTTTCTTATTGCATGTTTGCTCAACTCTCTGAGAAAGAAAGTGGTTATATGAACATGAAACAAACCGAAAATCTTGAGATTCATGGAGCTTTCATAGAACCAAACAAATGCATCTCTTTAATAGATTATACTTAGCACTTAATGTTATTGCCAAGTTTGGGTTTACACAAAACACTCCTATGAATATCTACAGTGTAGCAGTTATTTCTGAACTTGTACTTCTGGAAACTCACTTGGATGGACGAGCATATTTTGCATGCTGTGATTATTGAAAAACATCTTGGCAAAAATAACAGAAAAGTAAATGAGGGCTTTGGAGTATAGTTGGGAAACGCATAAAGATTCTGGAACTAAAAGTCACAGAATTTCCTCAGCTAAGTGTTTATTCTGTCTTGGCATAAATACAATGAAAATATTCTAATATTAATCACAATGAATCATATCCCAAGAATATGGGAGCTAATGGTAAAGGGGGCTGGAAGAAGTTTCCTCACAGGCAGAAAGTTTTACGAAACCATTTACAGAGAGTCAAGGTGTTCTACTTTTCTGAAAACATCAAAAATATCATGACGTGTTGAATTATGACAGTGGTTCCTTTTTTCATGGTAAACATTCTTTTTACTCAAAATTTTATAATACACATCTCATGTTCTAATCACAGTTATTTTAGTAGCTACATAAAATTCATTCAGATTGTTTTCTAATATACTTAACCATTTCCCTATTGTATAAGTTATTTACAGATTTTTTAAAGTTATTTTATTGAGGTAATAATGGTTTACAACATTGTATAATTTCTGGTGTACATTGTTATTTATCAATTTCTGTAAAGACTGCATCATGTTCACCACCAATAGTCTAATTTTTATCCAACACCGTATACATGTGCCCCTTTACCTCTTTTTCACAGACCCCCACCCCCTTCCCCTCTGGTACCCAGTAATCTATTCTCGTTATCCGTATGTTTGTTTATCTTTCAAATATGAGTGAAATCATGCGGTATTTCTCTTTCTCTGTCTGGCTTATTTTTGCTTAATATAATATCTACAAGGTCCACCCATGTTTTTGCAAATGGGACGATTTTGTTTTTGTTAGGGCTGAGTAGTATTCGAGTGTATATATATATATATACCACATCTTCTTTATGCATTCATCCATTAATGGGCACTTGAGTTGCTTCCATGTCTTGGCTACTGTGAACAATGCTGCGGTGAACGTGCAGAGAAAGTGCTTAAGTCTCTTTGAATTGTTGATTTAGAGTTCTTTGTTTTTTTTTTCTTTTTTTTAATTGATGTTTTAATGGTTTCTAACATTGTGAAATTTTGGGTTGTACATTTTTTTTTGTCCATCACCATATATATGACTCCCTTCACCCCTTGTGCCCACCCCCCACCCCCACTGCCCCTGGTAACCACAGTCCAGTTTTCTCTGTCCATGTGTTGGTTTATATTCCACATATGAGTGAGATCATACAGTGTTTGTCTTTCTCTTTCTGGCTTATTTCACTTAACATAATGCGCTCCAGGTCCATCCATGTTGTTGCAAATGGGACGATTTTGTCTTTTGATAAATATCCAGTAGTGGGATATCTTCATAATATGGTATTTCTATTTTTTAATTTTTTGAGAAATCTCGATACTGTTTCTATAGTGGCTGTACTAGTTTGCATCCCCACCAGCACTGTATGAGGGTTCCCTTTTCTCCACATCCTTTCCAACATTTGTTGATTTTTGTCTTAGTAATTATAGCCATTCAGACAGTTGTGTAATGATATCTCATTGTAGTTTTGATTTGCATTTGCCTAAGAATTAGTGATGTTGAACGTCTTTTCTTGTGCCTGTTGGCCATCTGTATATCTTCTTTGGAAAAATGTCTGTTCATATCCTCTGCCCATTTTCTGATCAGGTTGTTTGCTTTTTGGTTGTTGAGTTGTATGTGTTCTTTGTATATCTTGGAGAATAACCCCTGGTCAGACATATGATTTGCAAATATTGTCTCCCAAGTGGTGGATTGTTTTTCCGTTTTGTTCATAGTTTCCTTTGCCTTGCAGAAGCTTTTTAGTTTGATGCAGTCTCATTTGTTTATTTATTATCTTTTTGTTTCCCATGCCTGAGTAGACATGGTATTTGAAAGGATGCTGCTAAGAACGATTTCAAAGAGTGTACTGTGTATATTTTCTTCTTGGAATTTTATGGTTTCAAGTCTTACATTCAGGTCTTTAACCCATTTTTTGTTTATTTTTGTGTATGCTCTAAGATAAGGGTCTACTTTCATTCTCTTACGTGTGGCTTTATAATTTTCCCAACAGCATTTATTGAGGAGACTTTCCTTTCTCCCTTGTACGTTCTTGGGTCCTTTGTCAAAGATTAGCTTTTCCTAGATGTGTGGTTTTATTTCTTGGATTTCAATTCTATTCCATTGGTCTGTGTGTCAGTTTTTGTACCAGTATCATGCTGTTTTGATTATTATAGCTGTGTCGTATATTTTGAAGTCAGGGATTGTGATACCTCCAGCTTTGTTCTTTTTTCTCAGGGTTGCTTTGCCTATTCAGAGTCCTTTGTTGTTCCATATAAATTTTAGGGTTCTTTGTTCTATTTCCATGAAGATGTTATTGGGATTCTGCTTGGGATTGCATTGAATCTGTAGATTGCTTTAGGTGATATGGACACTTTGCATTTATTCTTCCAATCTATGAGCATGGACTATCATTTCATTTCTTGTATATCACCTTTGATTTCATTCAAAAATGTCTTATAGTTTTCAGTGTATAGGTTTTTCATCTCCTTGGTTAAATTTATTCCTTGACATTTTATGTTTTGCTGTTGCAATTGTAAATGAGATTGTATGCCTGAGTTCTCTTTCTGTTTGTTCGTTGTTAGTATATAGAAATGCAACTGATTTTTGTAAGTTGATTTTCTATCCTACAACTTTGCTGTAGTTGTTGATTATTTATAATAGCATTACGGTGGATTATTTATGGTTTTCTATATGTAGGATCATGTCATCCACAAACAGCAAGAGTTTCACTTCTCCTTGTCAATTTTGGTACCTTTTATTTTTCTTTGTTGCGTAATTTCTCTGGCCAAACCTCCAGTATTATGTTGAATTGGAGTGGCAATAGTGGACATACTTGTCTTGTTCCTGTTCTCAGAGGGACAGCTTTCAGGTTT
The DNA here is from genome assembly GCF_020826845.1 of Diceros bicornis minor. Taxonomy (NCBI): domain Eukaryota; kingdom Metazoa; phylum Chordata; class Mammalia; order Perissodactyla; family Rhinocerotidae; genus Diceros; species Diceros bicornis. Next base: position 19,437,234 of record NW_026690866.1, read on the forward strand.
TCCACATTGAGTATGATGTTGGCTGTGGGTTTGTCATATATGGCCTTTATTATGCTAAGGTACTGTCCTTCGGTACCCATTTTATTGAGAGATTTTTAATCATAAATGGATGTTGGATCTTGTCAAATGTTTTTCTGCATCTATTGAGATGATCATGTGAATTTTATTCCTTGTTTTGTTAATGTGGTGCATGACATTGATTGATTTGCAGGTGTTGAACCATCCCTGTGTCCCTGGCATAAATCCCACTTGATCATTGTGTGAAGATCTTTTTAATGTATTGCTGTATTCAGTTTACCAATATTTTATTGAGAATTTTTACATCTATATTCATCAGTGGTATTGTCTTGTAATTTTCCTTCTTTGTGTAGTCCTTGTCTGGTTTTGGGATCAGAGTGACGTTGGCCTCATAAAATGAGTTAGAAAGCAGTCCATCTTCTTAAGTTTTTTGGAATAGTTTGAGAAGGATAGGTATTATATCTTCCTTGAATGTTTGGGGGAATTCTGCAGAGAAGCCATCTGGTCCTGGACTTTTGTTTTCTGGAAGGTTTTTCATTACTCTTTCAATCTCTTTTCTTGTGATTGGTCTTTTCAGGTTCTCTATTTCTTCTTGATTCAGTTCCGAGAGGTTGTATGAGTCTAAGAATTTATCCATTTCTTCTAGATTGTCCAATTTGTTGGCATAAAATTTTTCATAGTATTCTCTTATAATCCTTTCTATTTCTGCAGAATCTATTGTAATCTCTCCTCTTCCATTTCTAATTTTATTTATTTGAGCCTTCTCTCCTTTTCGTTAGTGAGGCTGGCTAAATATGTGTCAATTTTTTTATCTTCTCAAAGAATCAGCACTTAGTTTCATTGATCCTTTCTACCATTTTTTTAGTCTCAATTTCATTTATTTTGCTCTAATTTTTATTATTTCCCTCCTTCTGCTGACTTTGGGCTTTGTTCTTCTTTTTCTTGTTCCGTTAGGTGTAGTTTAAGATTACTTATTTGAGATTGTTCTTGTTTGTTGAGATGGGCTTGTATTGCTGTGAATTTCCCCCTTAGAACCACTTTTGTTGCATCCCATAAGAGTTGGTATGATGTTTTCTCACCTTCACTTGTCTCCAGGTATGTTTTGATTTCTCTTTTGATTTCCTCATGGATCCAATGGTTGTTCTGTAGCATGTTATTTAGTCTCCACATATTTGTGACTTTCCCAGCTGTTTCCTGTAGTTGATTTTTAGTTTCATAACACTGTGGTTGGAAAAGATGCTTGACATGATTTCCATCTTCATAAATTTATTGAGGCTTGCCTTGTTTCACAACATATGGTCTATCTTTGAGAATGTTCCATGTGCACTTGAGAAGAACGTATAATCTTCTCATTTTGGATGGTATGTTCCATATATATTTATTAGGTTCATCTGCTCCAGTGTTTTATTTAAACCCACTATTTCCTTGTTGGTTTTCTGTCTGAATGATCTATTCATTGATGTAAGTGGGGTGTTGAGCTCTCCTACTATTATTGTGTTGTTGTTAATTTCTCCCTTTGGGTCTGTTAATTGTTGCTTTATATACGTTGGTGCTCCTGTGTTAGCTGCATATATATTCATCAGTGTTATGTCATCTTGGTGGAGTGTCCCTTTTATCATTATACACTGCCCCTCTTTGTTTCTCATTGCCTCTTTTATCTTGAAGTCTGCTTTGTCTAATATAAGTATGGAAACAGCTGCTTTCTTTTGCTTACCATATGTTTGAAGTATCATCTTCCGTCTCTTCACGCTGAGATTGTATTTATGTTTAGAGCTGAGATGTGTTTCCTGGAGGCAGCATATTGCTAGGTTTTGTTTTTTAATCCATCCTCCAGTCTATGTCATTTTATTGGAGAATTCAACCCATTTACATTTAGAGTGATTATTGATATATGTGGGCCTAAGACTACCATCTTATCTCTTGTTTTCTGGTTATTCTATATTTCCCTTGTTTCTCTTCCCTTGTATTTCTGACTGCCATTTCAGTTTGCTGGTTTCCTGTGATAGTTTTCTCTTTATTTACAATTTGTATTACTGATCTGAATTTTTCTTTATTGGTTACCATGAGGTTTGTATAAAAGATCTTGTAGATGAGATAGTCCATTTTTGATAGCCTCTTATCTCCATTAACCTAAGCAAATCCTATCCCTCCCGCTTCCCCTGCTAAGTTATTGTTGTCAAAAATTATTCTTTGTGTTGTGATTTTGTGATTAAAATGATATTTATAGTTATTTTTGATAACTATAGCTTTTCTTCCCTTTATCTTTTATGTTGTGTTTGCTAACCTGTTCTGACAGAGTGCTGCAATTTTCTGATTATGTCTGCATATTTATCTCCTTGCTCAAGGCTTTGGAAACCTTTGCCATTTTGTTTCTGATAGGAGGGCTTCCTTTATCATTTCTTGCAATGGAAGTCTAGTGACAATGAACTCCTTCAGCTTTTGTTTATCTGGGAAAGATTTTATTTCTCCATCGTATCTGAAGAATAATTTTGCTGCATAGACTATTCTTGGCTGAAAGCTTGTGTCTTTCAGTACTTCGAATATATAAGTACAATCTGTCCTAGGCTGTAAGTTTTCTGCTGAGAAATCCACTGAAAGCCTGATGGCAGTTCATTTATAGATTGTTCTCTTCTTCCCTGCTGCCCTTAATGTTTTTTCTTTGTCATTGACTTTTGCCATTTTTACTGTTATATGCCTTGGAAAAGGTCTTTTTGCATTGATGCAATTAGGAGTTCTATTGGCTTCATATAATTCAAAGTCCAATTCATTCCCAAGGTTTGGGAAGTTATCAGCTATTATTTCTTTGAGCAAGATTTCTGCTCCTTTCTCCCTACCTTCTCCCTCTGGAATACCTATAACCCTTATATTGTAATTCCTAATTGAGTAGGATGTTTCTCAAAGAGTTTCTTCATTTATTTAACTCTTAATTCTCTCTCCTCCTCCACCTGATGCATTTCTAAATCTCCGTCCTGTAAATTACTAATTCTGTCCTTCATAATATCAGCTCTGTTTTTAAGGTTTCTACATTGTTTTTTATCTCATTAATTGTGTTCTTCATCTCAAGAATTATTTTTTTTTAGACTTTCAATCTTTTTGCAAAAGAATTCCTTCTATTCATTAATTTTATTCCTGCATTCATTGAACTGTATTTCTGAGTTTATTTGTAACACATCGAGTCTCTTTATGACAAATATTTTGAATTCTCTGTCATTTAGATTGTAAATTTCTGTGAGTTCAGGGTTTGTTTCTGGAGACTTGTCATTTTCTTTCTGCTCTGGAGTGTTAATGTAGTTTTTCATGGTGTTTGATGAACTGATCTTTTGCTGGTGCATTGTGGTAGTATCAGGTCGCAGATTCCACCTTCCACCTCTGGGGAGGCAGGACTTGTGTTTTCTTAACCTGCTGCATCTGATAGAAGGTGTGTCAATAGGGCTTATCTGCATTTGCCCACTGGCCACAGCCCCTTGGTGGGTCACAGATGCATGCACAAGTCCTCTGTTGTGGAACTGCTGCCTTGGCCAGGAATGGCCAAACTGGTAGGCTAGGAGGGTGGGGAGGTGAGAGCCATGTTTTTCCACGTGTGTGGGCCTTCTCTGCACACACGGGAAGCTTTCCTGGGCTGCTGGCCTTTGTTGGGGCATGCACAGGGTGGCTGAGCCACATCACTTGGTATGGAGCATTTCTGAATCCCAGGCTGCAGTGCCCAAAGCAAAAGAATGCTGGCTGCTGCTTGAGGATCCATGACCTAGATCACTGCCACTGTGGAGGGGGAGGTGATCTGCTCTCATTCTTCCACTGCTTCCTGGGGACCCAGTACCCCATTTTCGGATGTATAGCTGAGTGGGTCTCTCAGATGTTCTGTTGTGCTTTGTAGGGAATCCTCTGTTGGTTAATGAATGTCCATTTGGTTGTAAGTTAGGAGAAAGGGACTAATGGAACAGCTCACTCCACCATGATGCTGACATCATTCTTATTTGCTTCATTTTTACTGTGTCTATTTCTCTGCTGTGAATGAGTATCTCCCCATTGATTACAACTATGCTTATCTGTAGTACATGAAATATAGTTATAATGGCTGCTTTAACATCTTTGTCTGATAATTCCAACATCTATGTCATCTTGGTTTGGCATCTGTCGATTTTCTTTTCCCTTAAGACATTCATTTCCTGGTTCTTCATATGTCAAGTATTTCTGGATAATCCTGGACATTTAATTTATAGACTCTCAATCTTGTTAAAATCTTCTGAGGAATATTTAAAAATCTTTTGTTTGTTTTAGCAGGCAATCAACTTGCTTAGTTGCAGATCATAAACTCTCGCATTTTCTGTGGGCATTGGTTCTAACCTCAATTGTTTCCAAAGGCTTTGTTAAGCTACCTTTGGTCTGTCCCATGTGTGAGGCACTCAGGGGTTAGTCTGTGACTGGGAGAGTGGTTTGTTTGAAATCTTATTTCAGTTCCTAAAGCCATTGCTATGCTGCTTTGGGCCTGTCTCATGCATGCACAGCTGGAGGTGATGTAAGACACTTGGTGGTGTTCATACACAGAATTAAGGAACTCCATTCCCCAGCTTTCTCTCCCCTTTATTCCATGCAACGCAACCCCCAGCACACGCTCTGTATTTCTCAAGGTCTCTTTTCCTGGTTTCTCCAGTCAGAAAATGAGTTTTATTAATGTATTTTAGCTGCCCATAATGCCATATATATGGCCTGCCCTTTGGGAAAACCTGCTAGAGGAAAAAAACAACCCAAAGGATTGCTCACACGCTCTGTGGACTATAGGGTCTATTTCTCCAGCTCTTTAGGCCATAAAAACAGGTTTTCTATTTTAGTTTTGGCCTCCTCTGCTGTCCTTGCATAGTTGCATGACTGGGGCCTGCCTTCAGGTCAAAGAAGCAGGAGCAGGAGAAATCCACTCCTGTAGGTTTGACTCTCCTTCACAATCCATCTGCTTTTGTTTACTTCTCAGAGTCCTCAGGTAGTTGATCTTTGCATTTTATCCAGAGTTTTTGGTTGTGAGCAGTGGAAAAGAGGTTGTAGCGGGCCTATTCCATCTTGGGTGGAACTGAAAGCCTGTGTGCTCCATGAGCAGAGGGACTATATCTGGTTTCACCCTTGATCTGCATAATACCTAGCATGTGGTAGGCACTCAATAAACATATGTGGAATAAACATTGAGTGAACTGAGGAAAAAAATGCCAGATACTCAAAATGACAACAAAAATAAAAACATTCTGCATGGTTAACAAGAAAGGCATATTTGGCAGAAGAGTAAGAGATTCTAACACCAAAAATAGGTTTTTCGAATACATTAAGAAAAAGGAAGCAAATTATAGAATGAATAAGATCTTTAATGATTATGCTGCAAAGACTGATAAGGAATCAACAAGACAACTTAGAAAAAGGTTCTGCTCCTGTAGAACAAAAACTAAGAGTGGAAGTTTTGAAGAACTAGGACCCTGGCTAGGATAGAATTATGTTACAACTTTAATGGAGGCTGTTGAAGAGGAAAAACCATACGCTTGAGTAAAGTGGGGTCAGAAGCAGGCTAGACAGGATACATGGGCCTTAGCTCTCTCCCCATTGCCCCTTAACCTCTTTTTTAATATAGCGTCTGTCCACTTTCTTCTCTCTATACATGTCTTCTTATGTCTATTTTCCTTTGGACTTCTCTCTTCCCCTGGACATGTCTTTCTCTCTTATCTGACCGATTTTTAAAATACCTATTTCCTTAATATAACATAAATTTTATAATTTAAAAAGTAGATAAATTAAACTTATGGATTTTAACCTTCTCTTAATAACGTTTTTTAGTAGTCATTTTTTGATAGAAAAAATTGATAGAAAAACATCTTGTCCACAGCTCTATTCAAACATTTGAAATAAATGTGACACAAGCAAAAGCCTACCTGCATAATTCAGAAGTAACTGTGGTAATTGGGGTGTCTAAGGGTTCCAGTGATTGTGTCCTGTTAGGACTCCTCACATTGTATTTCTGGATAGTTGGCATAATGGAAAGAATGAGGGCTTTGAAATCAGAAATATACTAGTTGTAGGATCTTACCATCTCTCATATTTTAGTGGGCATAGTACTATCCATATTTCTTACTTTGTGCTCACAGCTTTAGAAAGCAGAATCAAATTTGAGAACAGCCAGCCAAATGTGAGTTTACTGGACATCATGGCAAGCTCTTTGTATATTGACAAAAAGACTTCCTAGTCATTTAGATTCCAGTACCCTACATTTATTATCATCTCAGTTTTTTTTTTAAGGCTAAATTTATTTCAATAAGCTTCTTAAAATCCTTTTTGGAATGAGAGTATAAACACATATATACTACATATCGTTCTATTCTGCAGGTAAAGTGAGATGTTTGTACAGTCCATAACAAAAGCTATGGTACTCAATTGATTACTTTTATTAGAAGTATGTACTGTTATCATATTGCTACGTTTTGATTTTAAAGTAGATGTGAGGGCCAAATTTCCATATCTAGCACAGCAACTTTTGGTGTAGGCCTCAGGACTCACACTTACATCACTGATATTTTCCCATTTATTCTACAATGACCTCTTTGGAAATTAAAAAAAAAAGACAAAATCTAGTCAATAGTATTATAATGCTAAACATCTTAATATGCTGGAAAATATATTACACAATTCAGACACTTTGCCCACATCATTAGTATATAATTAATCACACTATCTAATTTCTTGGTAGGCATATTCTGATCCATTGGATTTTGAGTTACTGAATGGCAGAAATTGCACTTAATTCATATTTGCATCTCCTGTCCCCTTGCCTGCGTGACCAGGGGAGACACTCGGGTATTTTCTGAATTGAAATTAATTCCTTTATGCTTAGAGAGAAACAGTAAACTGGAATTTCATGAGACCATTTTGTAGCAGCAATAATGTCAGGCAGAGACCCCATAAGAGAGTCAGTGTGGGAAAAACGGGTTTTAGTCTTTCAGTGAAAATAAAGTTTGACTTGCCTAAGTAAGGTACCTGTTCTGTCTCTATCCACAGGTGTCAATTTCGTGATGGGATGCTAAAGGAAAAGTGGCTTCCTGATATAAATCTTGTAGGGCAACAAATCGCACCTGAGTCTAAGGTGAGATAACAAGCGGATGCCTGGTAAGCACAGTCATGCATTGTTTGAGGGTGGGGATAGTTCCAAGAAAAACCTCCTCAGGCAATTTCCTTCCTGTGTATACATCAGAGTGTGCTGGATGGGAACAAATCTGCGACCTGAAAATGTGTTTTTAACATGAGGATTATTTTAGGATGATTATTAAAAAAAAAAAAGAAAAAGACAGAGGTTTTTCTTGTTACATCCCCCTTAACTGCCTAAAAGAAATCAGATTAGAAAAAACTATCTGAGGAAGGGAAGTCTCACCTTAGCATCACATAAACTAGGTGGTGGACAGGGAGGAACCTAGAAAAGCCTTTTGTTGGGCTCCCTTGTCTGTTCTTCTGTTTCTGTGTGGCCACTTGTTTTCCAAACATTTGCTCCTTTTCACCTACCTGTGACTTGCCTTCCTTCCCTTTGAAGTCCCTGACTCTCCCCACCCCCAATGTCTTCTTTTGTCTTGAGGCCAGGAAGGTATTTAAAGTGAGGGATTCTGTTATTTTGGCAAGTTACTTGTTTTCCTGGGTTTCTCCCATGTATACATTATTAAACTTTCATTTTTCTCCTGTTAATCTGTCTCACGTCAATTTAATTTTAAACCAGCTGGAAGGGTACAGGACAACTTTTTCCATCCCTACAGTACTTACACAAACCTAGATGGTATAGCCTACTACACACCTAGGCTACATGGTACTAATCTTACAGGGCCACCTCCTATATGTGGTCCAGCATTGACCTAAAGGTCATCATGCAGTGCCTGCCTGAAAAAAAAGCCCCAGACTCAGCCTGGCCTTGAGCAGGTGGTCACATTCTCCAGTCAGGAGGGTCTGATGGGTCTAACACCTCGGTCCACAGTACCAATACCCTCTGGTTGATTTAAGAACTAAAAGAAAAACAACCCACACCAGCAACAACTAATAATGGTAAACACACACAGACACGACCCGAGTGCTGCGCCCTCCTTTGGGTCTCTGGCGGGCAAGGCCTACGGGGCCCCCGATGGTTCTGTTTCCCTTTGTGCTCCGGGGGGCTCACCTCGCGGCCTCCACAGACCCTTGGCTCTGCCAACGGTTGGGGAACAGGCGAACAGGCCCTGGGGGGACCGGAGACATAGCCCAGGACAGGCCGGCGGCTGCCGAGCGCCAAGACCACCGTTGCCAGCCCTCTCTGCAGGCGGGCGCCAGTGGGGGAGGCTGGGCGAGGGCTTGGTGCAGCTCTGCGGGCGGGCGGTGCAGGCCGGCAGCCAGTTTTCCAGTTGTCATTCCCCAGACCGACGTCCGCAGACTGGAACTTCGCCTTTTAGTTGTCACTCCTAGAGATGTCTTCTGTGATGCGCTGGGAGGACAGGACCCCTCCTTCAGGTGACCAGCATAGTGGGGTCCCCTTCTTGTCGCTTCTGTACCACGAGCCTTCTACCTGTGTTGTTTTAGATTTTAGCCTTCCCATGAGAAGGCTGATCCTCTTTCCTTTAAACCTCCCCCCATACCCGTGTCTTCCTTTCCCTAGATTTAAACCCTCCAACTATGTGTGTCTAGGCACATGCCCCTTTCATGGTAATTTTCATTTTCTTCAGAAAGAAAAATAGTCTTACCTGTTTTTCAGTCCTTTAAGCAAGTGCCAGTTTTTATCACTGCTTTTCAGGCAAGAGAGACAATTTCAAGTAAATGTCTCCCCCAGACAGAAACCACTCATTTTCGTCTCTCAGGTCCTCCTTTGTGAAAGAATGGATGAGCCTAAGCCTAAGTTCCATCCAATGACCTTCCGTGCATCTGTGATGGTTATTTTCCTAAACTGAACTCTTCCTCTCCCAAATCTTGAATAGTTTCTAGTGACAGCCAGCTTCCTTTTACCACAGGACTGAAATATATTTTTCTTTTTCTTTCAGTCATATGCTCTTCAATGATCCATCAACTGGGTTTAATTAACATGACTTGAGACAACACTGACCTTTTTGTCCCAATTTTACTTTGCTTTTATTGTTGATAATGTTTTCTACTTTATAGTTAACTTGGAGAGAACTAACTCTGAGGGGGCATTCGTTAATGTTAGAATCCATTGTGTTCATTTACAATTCATTTGTCCATAGCTGTACATATAGAGACCCACCTGCTGACAGCATAAAGAACTTCATGACATAAGCTTCAGTGTTCTGTTACTTCTCTTGATAAGAAGTTACAGCGTTTTGAGTATGATACACTCAAAGAAATGTAAGTCATTTTGCCTAACTCCCTTATTTCACAAAGTAGAAAACTAACATCCAAGATAAATTAGGTGACTTGGTCTAGGTCACAAACCAAGCTGTGATCCAGTAGTGGAATACCTGGTCCAGAACTCCGAGGCAAATCTTACAATAAATGACTTATGAATAATGCTAGTCAAAATATCATTTGCTGTCAATTTTAACTCATCGTCATCAGCTGCATAATATTATTCTTCATACATAAAATGTTATCCTTTCATTGTCCATTTAAAAAAATTTCTTGTTAATATGAATTGAGGTTCTAACAGAAAAGAGTAACTGCTCATTTACTGAGTATCTATATGTGCATCATACTATTTGGTCTTTGGGGGTAGCAACAAATGAAAAAACAAACAAAAACCTAAAACTAAAAGAACAAGGAAAAACTTCTTCCTAGTACTGTGTTATAGACTTATTATCCATGAATTTACTTGAACTTCTTGAAAATTTTATTTTATTTTGTTTTGTTTCCTGTTATACGATTCATTTATATTTATTTATCCAGAGACTATTTCTAAATTTTATGTTCTCTTTTCTGTTATCCTGTAATTTGGTGAAGAAACCTATACTTAATCTAAAAAATATCCCTCGAACTGACAATAATGCCAGTTAGTTAACTATATGTGTGTTAGATTCATGTCAAATATCATTGTTTATTTGAATAAAGATTTTTTTAGTTTGACAAAGAAAATAATACTTAATTACAAGTGATGACATCCGTTAAGTATAAACACCTGATGATTATTTTCTTTTACATAACAGACCAATATGTAGTTCTGAATAGTCCTTTATAATTCTTTTAATGTAAATTTCATTGAAGCCAAACTTCTTCCTACCTTTGGTGTTCATTTATAATGATGTAAATTTTTTAAATTATTATCCACATACAGACCAATGCAGACTTGAATAAAAATATTTGAATATTGGGAAATAGAAATAAAATAGAAATTAATACATTTTTCTTCTAATAAACTTCCTTTCTTTCTTCAGGCTACTGAACAACCAATGGATCACTGAAGAAATTAAAGGAGAAATCAAAAAATTTCTGGAGACAAATGAAAATGAAAATACACTCTACCAACTCATATGGGATGCAACCAAAGCAGTCCAAAGAGGGAAGTTCATAGCAACACAGGTCTACCTCAACAAACAAGAAAAATCTCAAATAATGAGTCTTAAACCACACCTATCAGAACCATAAAAAGAAGAACAAAGCCCAAAGTCAGCAGAAGGAGGGACATAATAAAAATTTGAGCAAAAGTAAATGATATTGAAACCAAAAAGACAGTAGAAATGATCAATGAAACTAAGAGCTGGTTCTTTGAGAACATAAACAAAATTGACAAACCTTGAACCAGACTCACTAAGAAAAAAGGAGAGAAACCTCAAATAAATAAAATTAGAAATGAAAGAGGAGAAATTACAACAGATTCTCAAGAAATACAAAGGATAATAAGAGAGTACTATGAAGAATTATATGCCAAGAAATTGGGCAATCTAGAAGAAATGGATAAATTCATAGATTCATACAACCTCCCAGAACTGAATCAAGAACAAATAGAGAACCTGAATAGATCAATCACAAGTAAAGATATTGAAACAGTAATCAAGAACCTCCCAGAAAATAAAAGTCCAGGACCAGATGGCTTCTCTGGAGAATTCTACCAAACATTCAAAGAAGATTCAGTACCTATACTTCTCAAAATATTCCAAAAACGTGAAGAAGGGGCTAACACATTTTATGAGGCCAACATACCCTTGATCCCGAAGCCAGACAAAGACAACACAAAGAATAAGACAAAACTCAAAAGACCAGGAGTCTGGGGCATTTCTTTGCATTCCTCTCTCATGCAGGCTTCACGTGTGTATTCTTGCAAAGAGAAGGAATGTTGTCTCAGCAGTAGCTATTGCATTTTAAACTGGCAAATCCATGTGTGCCTTATTGTGCCCTTATCTCCATTTTGCACTGCAGTCCTGGCCCTTCACCCTGACTTGTCACTTAGCGCCCAGACCATCTGTCTTTGTGAAGCACTCCCCAAGCCAACAGACAAAGTTTCTTCCCATATTGTGACAGCACTTCCTACAAACCTCTGTTACGATACTATCACACTGTGGAAGACATGTTTGCCTGACTCTCTCTCCTTTTTGGACAGAATTATTTTTCAGCAGCGGCACATATTGGGTGTTCCATACATCCTTTTGATTAATTAAATGAATAAACATTGTCTTATCCCAGTTTTATTTTAAATTTCCATAACCCTTAGAAGGAATAAAAGGGACAGCAAAGCAAACAAACGCTTATTTAATTTTATGACTAGTTCACATCTCACCTGAAAGGACTGGTAGTTAAAGAAATTAATACTAATTTGAGAAAAGCAGTTTTGAAGTTATGTGTGCGTTTTATCATCTCTGCTATGCCATTCCCAAAACTCTTAGGTGGTGAAGGTGTGTGAGCATGTGCATTGTGACCCCAGAGGAAGAAAGACCCACCTTTGATACTGGAGACAACAGACTACATGTTGACGATGTTGCCAGATTTCTGAGTAAGCATCTGCCAAAACAAGACAAATACAGCAAAAAAAAAAAAAAAAATGCCACTCTGCATGCTAAAAATACTACCTCTTTAAAACAATTGCATTTACTTTGGGTTTGCAGAACCATCTTATTATCTATGAACATTAATCAGTCTTGACAGCCCCCCATCACTGCTAGGGACTGACATGGTGCACACTCTCGCTCCAGGAACACATCCCAGGGGTGTGTTAGGGGTCACAGCTTCCCATCACAAAAGCATCAGCAAGGCCAAGAATGAGCTCTGAGCTAGTGGAATGCAAATGGATGTTCACATTTACTGTGTGTTCCTGAGGCTAGAAAAGTCTTCCTCCAGTGAACACAATGTTTCTTGAATACCTACAGCGGAGGGGTGTTGTGTAGGTCCATGAGATTCAAAGATAAATTACACTATCCCTGCCTACAGAGAGCTGCCAGTCTGATTGGAGTGACTGACATAACCAGCGTCCAGAGACGGCAAGGACCTTCACAGAGAAGGGGTGGTAGGTGGTAGGAAGGGACTAATCCATGGCTGTACACTCAGAGGAGGGCTCCTGAGCAGGGAATGTGTGGGTCAATTTTTGAAAACTAGAGAGTTAGTTTTCAAACTCAGGCCCTCTAGGACCCACTCAACCGACCTGATCTTATCAACAGAGTCATTAAGAGCTGTTTATCAGGAAATAAGGGTCACCTCTTGTCCAATTCAGGACAGTTGAGACCACCAACCAATCAACTGGGCCTGCACAAATGCCTGATAAGTGACCTTTTTGACATCAAAGGGCTGAAACCTGACCCTGAGATCATGCTAACGGCACCATTATGTGAATATGTGTCCTATGAAGAGCTATGAAGCTTGAGGATGCTCGTACAGATCATCAACTATCTCACTGCTCCTTACCTCTAATCATCTATCTCCACTCTTCAGATCACATTGCCCTTCATCCCATAAATTTTTCTCCAAGCTCTGCATCAGGGAGATAGATCTAAGAGTATATGCTTCCTGTCTCCTAGCAGATTGATCTAGTTGTTTTCTTTTCTCAAATCTGATGCTGTAATAAATTGGCTTTTTTATGCACGTTGGGTAGGAGAACCCCATTTTTGTGTAGTAATATTAGTCAGAAAAATAAAAGAGAAGGGTGTTTTAAGGAGAGAGAACCATAGGTATAAAGGCTCTATCCTGGATCTGGGGGAAAGGGATGGGTCTTACTGGAATGCAGGGCCTGGGAGGAAGAGGCTGCAGAGGCCAACAGGGGCTAAACTTAGGAATTTGTCATTCCCCTGAGCACCATGTGGTGACAATGAAGGGTCTAGTGCAGAGGAGGAGTGGTAGCTTCACTTCTGGGGATTACAGATTACTCTGGCACCCACAGTGGAGACGACTGGAAGCTGAAGCAGTGATTTAGGAAAGGAGTGGTAAAAGCAGAGTTGCTGAGGGCAGGACTTGGTATGGTTACATGCAGTGAGGGTGTGCCAACCCATCTATAGCTCTGTGTCCTAGGAACACCTCCTTCGGAATTCTCTCACTGCAGTGTGAACCATGAGAGAGGAGGTCTTTGGCTGTTTTGTCCTCCTAGACAAGGCACACGGTAGGCTGTCAATAGGTTTTCATGAATCAAAATCTCCTGAGGTGCTAGTTTAAAGTGCAGATTTCTGAGCCCTGCCCAGAGCCAAAGGAATGTATAATGAGAAATGATGCTGTGAATTTAAAAATAGTTTGAAATAAACTTATACTGTATTAATTATATCACATATGTATGTTTTCACGATAATATATATACGTGCAAGGGCATGGTTACTCATGAATGTTTTGGGGGAAGAAGCAAGAGGTTGAGAGAATTCCTGCCTACTAGGCACTAACTTCTCATGGAAGTCAGAGTCTGGGAGGATGACTGTAAAAAGCAAGGGGACATGGTGGACACAGAGAGTGGGGAAGAGTTAAAATCACTGCTGGGAGAAAATGGAAGAATACCAACTAGAGAAGAGAGGAAGGAAAACCAGGATATACTCTGTCATGAAAATTAAGTGAAGAAAAGTTTCTAAAATGGCAGAGTCTTGACAGACATTGTAAAGGGTCTAGAGAAAAAAAAAATCACTTCTGTTTGGATGAGTTTCCCCAGCGCTTTCAGACAAAGGCATGCAGGAACAGAGAAGGTGAATGATCGGATGGATCAGGGATGAGCTTCCCAAGATTGTATGTCTCTTTATGGTCCTCTTCTTACTTTCTGTTTCAATACTTATCTACTAACTGTACTGAAAGAAAAGAGTCTGAAGCCACCCTATAGCATGGTACTGGGTGCACTGAAGGACACCAGGCGAGGCTGAGGTGACCCGACCAAGCCAAGGAAGATGGAAAGGAGAAAATATTTAACGCAACTTGTTTGTCTGTATAATAAAGAGAATCATAATGAATGGGGTCTTCATAAAAAGCACCTGGGAAAGTAATAAAGTATAATGGTGTTAAAAACTAAGCCTTAAAATTATTCTTTCTTATCCATTTTAGCAAATAACCCATATTAGTGTATTTTACCAGTTTCATTGAGATACAACTGACATGCATAATCCACTTTTAATACATATAGAATACATATAGCCTAACTTAATATATAAAAATGGGCTATTAAGTAAGTTCACTCTCCAATCTCCTGAAATGCGCTAATCTCTCAGGCAAGCTGTAGAGTTTCACACGAAGAGATGCTAACGCTGCCCCAACACTGGTACCATCCACTTAACCGGCCTGTTTACTGATGCTTGAGCACAGGTCCTCACCTCCCTCCATGCTGCCTTCCCACCAGCTCAGAACATGCTGTCCCCGTCTGACGCTTCCCTGGCTGCCATGAAGCACACTCTGTGGCCAGGAGAACTATAAAGTGGAGTGCCTGTATGTTGTGATGCCACAGGACTCATCTCCCAGAAACGCAGGCGGGGCTACAAAGGTCGCTAAAGGTTCCCTCTAGCTCTATCTAGTCAGGCCTACTATGACCCAGCTCTTCAGTCCCCCTCGACCAGAACTCAGCTCCTAAACTTGCAGACCTTGGCTACTTGGGTCTTCAGTGAGCCCAGCCTGGTCCCCACTTGGACTGACAACCTAGATTCATTTATTCATTCAACCAATGTTTCCTAAGCACCTCTGTTTGCTAGGGACTCTTCTAAGATATAGCAAAGGAGGAAAAAGCCCAAAATATCCAAGACTTTGCCGGATCCTTGCTGTAATGGATCTTCCCTTCTAGTGGACCTTGGATTCTGCACCGACCTCCTTACAGTATTTTCAATTTGTGCTCTGCCTTTTGACTGATCTTTCAGTCTTGGAATGATTTTATGTATGTCTCTCCATGAACAGAAATTTCCTACGTGTTCTTATGTTTTGACTACTTGACCTTTCAGATCTGCTTGGACTGCAAATCCTGGCTCCCTGTGGAATGTTCTAACTGTGTATATGCGTGTTATGGTTAACAGACACAGAGGATTCTAGACAATTAGGGCTGGAAGAGGTTGTGTAATCCATCGCCCTCACTTTAAACAGAAGAAACAGATGCTGAGAGAGCGCCAAGGCCATGTCCCAGAGCACCTGGTGAATGAGGAGCAGAGCTTAGGCTGAGCCCAAGGTCTTCTGACATCAGAATCCGAACTCAGGGTCTGGCTGGTTAGAGTCACCTTAACAAGTGGCATTGACTCCTTCTGATTCCCTATCCCAGTCATTAATATTTCTTGCGATTTTTTTTTTTTTTTTTACAAATGAGTGTCATTGGCTCACATGGATTATTAAGATGCTTTACATCATAGGCAGACTCAATAATTTGCAAGTTAGTGTTTGGTATTTTAAAAGTTAACACTTACATATTAAACTTTCAGCTTCACTGTGCCCCACCATGTCCCTCCCTGATGCTTTTACAGCACTCCAGACATGAAGGAGACTGGGTTCACACATGAGTCTCACATGTCTTACCCACTGTGATCTAAGCTTTCCCCTTTTACCATTGCCTATGCTTCTTCCCAAATCCTGTGATAAGGATCAATTTTCAAAAATGCATCTAAGTTCTGAATAACATAGAGGTTCATAAACTCCAAACAGGCAAAAAATGGTGATTTATATTTTAAACAAATTTGCTAGTTCAACATTCTGAGGGCCCACCCAAACATCCATTCTATGCACTAAACAAGTAGTTTAAAAGCAAATTCCTTTGTTACTGAGTCAATTTCCATATCTTTCCTTTCAGCATTCATCTGTGTCCTTCTTGACATTAGGTTGAATCTTCAGAGCAAAGTATCAGCCCTGCTGTGCCATTAGAAAGTTCTTCTTCTGCCCTGGGTTGGGTGGCAATCAGGACTTCAGTCATCTCCTCCAGCTGGCATTGATGGGAACAGTGGCTCTTCTGCATTTCAATAGGATTTAACTTAGCCTTGAACTGAGCTGGTTCTGTACCTAGTCAACCCCTTTCATTGTCTGAGCCCATGCTATCTACTACTGCTGGCTTATAAGCTCATTTGAAGTCAATGTTTTTTACATTTATACCCCTCTCCCCCAGAACACCGAGTGTAGTGCTTTCTATCGAAAGGCGCTTAATATTTATTTGTAAAATAATATGAAAAACATTGATAAGCTGTGTGAAGGCTGGAGAATTCAAAGGTGGCTGACTCGGGAGGAACACTCTTCAGCGCACACAGTCTCTCAGCTCTCTGGAACATCTGTGGTCAGTGCAAGACAGGAGTGCAAGGAGGATGCTCAGGGTACAGAAAAGCAGTGGGGTGCATCCATCTTGAGAGCGTGTGCCTAGTTTTGACTCTAGCCACTTGCTAGTTATGTGACTTGAGCAAGTTTCCCAACCTCCTAGTTTCCCCCTCAGTACAGCAGATGGGATAAAGTAGTACCTACCTCATTGGTTTGTTGTGGGCCCAGAGGCCTCCTTGCTATCCCTCTCCCTGGAGGCCTCTCTCCAGACAGCTGAATGGGTAGCACCCTGCCTTCATTTGGCCTCAATGGAAATCTCATCTTAGCAGTGAGTTCCTGGCCTTACTGATAACCGAGCTTCTTTTTTCTTCTTATCATTTATAACCACCCCACATGTTACATGTTTATTTGATTATATATTATCCTGCCTCACCTCTCCAAAATGGAACCTCCCTTACAGAAGAGACTTTGTTTAGTTCTCTGATTTGCCTTTTGCACTTAGAATGGAGCCTGGCATGTAGAAAGTGCTTAATAAATATTCTTTGAACGGGTGAACTGGAAGGTTCGATGAGTTAATTTATATCAAATGCCTTGGTATTCACGTTCATTACATGTTAGGCATGTTAACTATTATTACTCCTCATCACCTGTGGGGATTCTTTTGGATTCCAAGGATCGAGACCTGGAGACTAATGTGGTGCTCATCTTAGCAGTGGTGGTCATTTTACTTAGGGAGAAATGACTTGATCATCAGGTACATGTTGTGGACGCTGAGATTCATTGAGAAGTCCCAGTCTTTCTCCTCACAGTCCAGGATGGTTCCATGATGGACAAAACTGGAAGAGTGAGTAAACAACGGGGGAAATTGTCATTCAAAGATATTTCTATTCCATTTACTTATCAATTTTTTTGTCATTTATTGACTTAGACCACTGTCCCTTCCCTAACAAGACTTTTAACAATTCAAACATAGTATCACTTGGGACATTAGGTAAGTAAGTGTCTCAAGAACTTAAGCTAAAAAAATGTATTTGAAAACAGGATCTTACTTTTAAAAGAAGAAGGCAGGATACTGGCTGGGTGTCATAGTGGTTACGTTTGCACGCTCTGCTTTGGTGGCTTGGGGTTCACGGGTTCAAATCCTGGGCATGGACTGATGCACTGCTTATCAAGCTATTGTGTGGCAGCATCCTACATACAAAACCGAGGAAGATTGGCAACAGATGTTAGCTCAGGGCCAATCTTCCTTACCAAACCAAACAAAACACAACAAAAAGGCAAGAGTTTGGAGCCACCAAACATAAGAAGCTTTATACGAAAAGCACAGGAAACGTCAACACCAATAAAAACAAATGAGGATGCCTGCCCTATGTGTCTCCTATTTCAAGAATTACAGTGCCCTCAGCTGGCACAGATTTAGCATTGATGAGGGAAATCAAAGTTGCAGGGAAAACAAGTATCTCATCTTCTCAGGGCAGAAAAGTAATGTTGCTACTGTTCAGTTCTGGTATATTGATTGAAAAAAGCAGAGCAAAACAAAACCTTAAAATAGCCTTCATTCTTTTCCAAGTCATGTTTCCTCAAGGAAGCCTTCTAAACAATCGAGTCCTAAAGATCTCACTGCCCACCGTACCAAAAGTATGTAATTACTTATAAAATATTGTTGGTTGTGATTCCCATGTAGCACTGTACCTTCAGTTCGATCGAATGACAGCAAGAACCAACCACATTTCTTGCTATATTTCTATATCCCTTACTTTGATGAAAATGTAATAGATGCTCAAAAACTAACTTTGCTAGTTGATTTTTTCATGGCTCTAGGTATATTCTCATATGAGAGATGAGCAGGTTATTTATAAAATAGATCATTACAAATTGTTGCTTTGCTTTAATTTCCATATATTGTAACATTGATAAACTATGGATAGACTGAGATGTTTTTCATTCTGAAACATAGTTAAGAAGAATCATAAAAGTATATTAGAAAGCTCTAGGAATTTTCTATCAATGCTGCAGTATAAATGTAACACCACATAAGAAAAGTGTAACAGACTTTATCTACTTAGTCCTGTGAGAGCCTCACCTACCCTGGTCTCCACTGTCATGCCTGGGAAGGGAGTGAGCACTAGCACTCGCTGCTCCAGGAGCAGCCGCACCAGCTCCAGCCTCTCAACTTCCTTGCGTAAATCAGCAAACTGGGTATCACACTATCCAGTTTGATTAAGCCATTCTCTTTGAGCTGTATTCAAAGGGACAGAATGAAATTTCTTTGGCTGGTAGTAATTGTCCGCTGTGCTTGGGAGGTGTAAAGGACTTGCCACATAGTCTGACAAAAAACTGGGAACATTCGCATTTCAATAAACTGAGTTCTTGGCTTCTGGTAGATATTCTTTGCTTTAAAGACACTCCTGGAAAACAGCTTTGCATTTTATTTTATAAGTCCTAGTGGAACATCAGTGACAAGTCCACTGGTGTGAGCCTGTTCCCAGTCTTATGAAGATCAATAGCTTTGGACTGGTACCAGTTGTCTTGAGGATCCTTAATTGCCTTTAGACCAAAAGCCCATGTCAATTCCATGGCTGTCTTACTTGCTGAATCTTTCTTGTAATAAAAATTCTGTCCAAAATCCAGCAGCATTTCCTAAAGGATATATTGGGGTTCACAATGAATAATATGGCCATACTATCAAAATTCTTTTAGAAATCAACAAGTTATGAAAGAATGAAAAAGTTATGTTACCCAGCAACATGAAAGAGAATGTCACTTGTCTCTATGTCATTGGCAAACGGATTGTTTTTTTAATTCTTTGTGACATCAAGGACTTGAGTTGAATACCTAGAAAATAAAACAAGGAACACAATTTACTCACACCCATAAAAACTGTTCAACTTGAAGAGGTAGCTGCTTTGAAGAATGAAGATTGTAGTGTCTGTCCATTTAGGCTTCATAGGATTGTTTACATTGGTAGGGTCTTAAGAATCTTAAGAATCTCATTAATGAAAATCTTTAAGTTCTCCACATCTTGACCTCCCAATAACACAACTCTCTCTCTCTTTCCCTTTCTCTCCACTCTCTAAATTGAATAATAAAGGTCTTTTCTGAGAAAAGACTTCACAGTGAAGCATGAATTATCTATGTCAGGAGCATCCCCATGAGACAGCAGGAATAACTGAGAGCAGGCTCGCTGTAACCCACTCCTCCCCAGAGGTGGAGGCCCTGCCACAGGAACCCTGGCTCCTGTCTGAGAGAGGTGTGGGTAAGGACATGGCAATGGGACAGGAGACTGTTTCCATTTGTGTGCTTTACCTTCGTGTCAATTCCATTATTTACTGGAAGTGTTGGGCAAGGGGGTCATCACTTATTTCTGGACTAAATTGCAAGGAGAAGAAATGAGGGGCCAGGAAAAGGGATGAAACACTTGAAGGCTAGACATGAGAGATCCTCCCTGGGGACTGAGAAACACAGTGTACCAGTTACTAAATAATCCCAAGCATTCTCTAATGAAATAAATTGTCATCATTTTTATGTTTTTTAAATACATACATATGATTTATTTTATGATTCTCATAGATATAGAAAGAAAAGATTATAAACAAAGAAAAGGGAGAGAAAGGGGAGAAGGTTTCAGAAAGACTTCCTTCTCTGAGTGCTTTTCCAGTACAACAGCTTCCCTCTGACTTGGGCTTACAATTCGGCACAGTCTAATTCCGTTCACGAATTCAATAAGCTAATTTGTTTTGATCAGGTAACCTGTTCTATTTTGTGGGAACAGTTAACCTTCATATGAGCTCTCTGTTCTGATTTCCTTCAGAAGAATGCTAGTGGAAGTCCTTTGATGGAGTTGGGTTTAGTGTGGTGCAGTGAGGGGTGACACACAGCTCAATAATCTAGATAATCTCTAAGGGTTCCGGATCATATGTGACTTTAGCGCTGAGCTGTCCCCAGTATGGTAGCCACCAGCCACATGTGGCTGTTGAGCACCTGAAATGCAGCTAGTTGGAACTGAAATGTGCCATGAATGTAAAACACACGTGAATTTCAAAGGTTTATTATGGAAAAAAGAGTGTAAAATATTCCATTAATGATTTTTATATTAAGTAGGTTAAAATGATACTATTCTAGATAAATGGAGAAAATAATAAATCATATTACTAAAATTAATTTTCACCTGTTTCTTTTTACTTTTTAAATGTAGCCTCTAGAAAGTTTAAGTCACACATGTGGCTCACATCACGATCTACTGGACAGCACTGCCCTGAGAGGAGGGGCACCCCAGGGAGAGTTGTCATCAGTAGTTAACATAACAACTGTTCAATTTCCACATACAATTTTGTTATTAGGTACTGAATCCTTCAACATGTTGGATAAAAATAAATAAGTATACATCTTAAAATCCTGTTTGTATATTTCAGTATACAGAGTTTTGTCTGTAGCTTCACAGAATATAGATTTGATATCAAAGAATCAGGCTCTAAAAAGAAGGCTGATAGAGCTTAGCAACAAAGGAATTTCCTTTCAGCATGCAAGTACTGTTTTTATAACACCTCATGGACTCTGGATCCCAAGTTCAAGCTGCTGAGTTGCTTACCTAGTGCTTTTCCAGTTCCTGAAGTGTGGACTCATTGACATCTGTGGCTATGAATTTGGCACCTTCTCTTGCAAAAGCCTGGTAGACACAATGCACCAATAAACCCTTTGTTGACTTGGTTAAGTTGCTCTCCCGAATGCGAAGTCATGTAGCCTTTTCTCCCTTTATCTTTCTTTCATTGTTGTTCTCCTTATAAAATGGGTGGAGTTTCAAACTATCTAATCCCACTTCACCCTTCCTCTTGTGACTATTTTTATCGTTAATTAGAACTAGGTGACATACATCATGCTTGTCATTTGATGTTGTCCCTTTAAGTAATATCAAATAAAATGGTGTTTTTAAAAAACTAGGATTCTGTTATTAACACCTCTCAAAATACTACTATCCTGTAATTTGACAGCCTGTATTCCATTTCTGAGCAGGTGACTAGACTCCACATAATAAGAAAAATGGGTTATTTCAACACTTTTCCACATAAGAGTGTACTAGTGTTTTCATAAATGTCAAACCATGTCCTACTGTGATATTTAAGGTTCATTATTAGCTCAGGAGAGGAATATAATGTGCAAAAAGTTGTTATAAAATAGAAGGTAAAGATAAACTTATAGTCTTATAACTCTGGAGTGCTAAATATGAATTGAAATGATTTCAGAAAGCTATGCACTCCTGTAGGACCCCTGCAGTATATTTATTATGGTGCAGAGATACTGAGGCAGAGAACTAAGTTTCGCAGAGTCAAAAGTCATGAGATCATAATGAACATGTGAGGTGTGCCCTCCTTCATCTGCCTGGGATCAGGAGCAGCCACTTTTATATTTGTAACTTAAGACAACAGAAGCACAAAAACCAATAAAAAATTAGAGCAGAATTAAATAACCATGGGATGTGTTTGCATAATTCAATACCTCAAAAGTTAGTGGACAAACAACCAGAGATAAGAACTTACTAAGGCAGCTGCCCGGCTGATCCCCTGAGCAGCAGCTGTCAGGACGATGACCTTCCCATCAAGTCGACACGTAACGGAACCTACAGTTTGAACTACAGATACGTGTGTTTCATGGCTACACTGTAGCACATGGTCCTGCAGAGTAACATCTAGAACCTTTAGAATGGACGGGTCAATGTACTCCTTTAAGAACTTGAAGATGGCAGTGTCTGATTTCTCCAGGAATACTTATTCTAGATACCCAGCTTTGTACATCAAGACAATTTGGCAGAACCCACCGAAATGATATCTGGTAACAGACAGACATTGGACTTTACCCACCTCTTAGATTCTTCAGAACCTGGAGAAGACAGCCTCTGATGCTGATCCAGCTGGAGAAGAGTCCTACCCTCCACACCACCTCCTCCCCACTGCCCCTACACCACTGCTGTGGCACTGACTTGTCCTCCCTGCTTTCTCTCCTGTAAACTTCTGCTGAGGTTTTCACGATCAACCATCAATGGTTTATTTATATATTTATTTATTTATTTATTTAGAAGGAAAGATTCACCCTAAGCTAACATCTGTTGCCAATCTTTCTCCTTTTTTCTTACTTCCCACCACGCCCTCCACGCCACAAGCCCCAGTAAGTAGTTGTATATTCTGGTTGTAAGTCCTTCTAGTTCTTCTATGTGAGCCGCTGCCACAGCATGGCTACTGACAGATGAGTGGTGGTTCTGTGCCCGGGAATTGAAACCCAGGCCGCTGAAGTGGAACGCACTGAACTTTAACCACTAGGCCATTAAGGCTGGCTCTCGTCTATCATTTTTCCTTGTCCCCTGGAAAGACTTCACCATTAGCCTCACAGTCATTGAACAAAAGAGCTGGGAAATCTTATCAAGTAGAATACCCCCATTTTACAGATGAGGACACTGATTGGGCCTGCTCAAGATAAGAGAGGCAGTCAACTGCTGAGCCAGAACTAAACCCAGGCCTCCGGACTCTTTTGCTATGTGAACATTCCAGCCCCTAACTCTGCTGATCCTCTTCTAAAGTCTAAGCATACAGTAGTAACACTTTAACAGACATAACAATTTTTGAAAGGGAGGACTGAGAAATTCTGATAGATGGTAAATATGATGTGCATCAGATGTTTGACCAGTGCTGACTGTAGACGGCAGGGTGAGAGGAATGGCTAGTGATGAGGTTGGCGGTGGTGAGGAGTCAAATGATGATCAAATGAGGTTGTCTTCAAGGAATCAGTTTCCTTCTCTTACCCTGCTGTCATTATTGTGTGCCTGTGACCTCACACCAGGTCGCAAAATGGCTGTAATGTCCCAAAGCATCATATCTGCATTTCAGGACAAAAAAAAAGGGAAGGAGCAAAAGCCCAAGTGTTCTATCCAAGAAGGAAGCCCTCCTCAGAAATCCCAGCTCTCCTGTCATTCGTCAATCCTAGCAGCAAGTGACACTAGGAATTTGAGAGTTCTGTTTTCCTCCCCTTACAATGCGAAAGGCAGGGGAAAGTGAGTGGGTGGGTCTGAATGTACCCACTGAAATAGCACACACACAGCCTACACACGCCCTCGGCTCACTGACCTGCCTGACAAAGAACAGGCACCTAGTCTTGCCTAGAGAGCTCCTCCTATCCAGTCCCTTCCTTTTGAACTTCCCTCCGTCCTCTTCAGCCAGATTTCTCTTCCCCAGTGAGCGCTCTCCTCTGAGGCCCCTGTGCGGCTCTGCCTGCTGAGCAGGGTCACTCAGCAGCTGGGGCGCGGAGACTTCCAGAGTGCGCCGGCACAGATGGGCCCGGAAGAGGACCCGGCGTGGCCAGAGCCTCAGCTGCCATGGTGCAGACGAGGAGGGGGCGAGGCGAGGCTGGAGCAAGGCCCGCAGCGAGGAGCGTGAGGGCAGGAGCCGGCGCTGCGGCCGGCGCGCTCACTCCAGACAGCCCCGCCAGGAACGCGCACCTCCTCCTGCTCGCGGCCCTGGAGACCCCGTGGACGATGGGTGGCGCTCGCCCCCACCCTAGGGGGCGCCTGCCCTCCAGACCTCGAGCCCCCTGTTGAGCCGAGGCCGCCTTCCAGGCCGCGCCCGCGCCCGCGCGCGGACAGGAGGCGGGGCCATCCTGTGGCACCTGGCTGAGTCCCCCAGACCCCCACACTCCCCACCCCCATCCAGCCCCGTCCCTCCTCTCCGCCCCACCGCTTCCCTCCTGACACCCATGGCAGAGCCTCCTGAGACCACTGCCTGAGGTCTCTGCCCATGGCTGCCCCTCCCCACAAGGAAGCCGACCTGCTCTGAGCAGTGAATATTCACTGGTTTCCCCCTTCTCACAGGAACTGTTCATTATCAGTTTTAAACAGGGAAGAGCTGAGCTGTCTTCAGTATACGCTCTGGAAAGGTGGAGACTCCAGTCACCTAGCACCGGTCCTGAGTACGGCGGTGACTTGCTGTCCCTGGCCTGTGCTGTGGATGCACTGCCAGGCCCCCACACCTGTGATGCTGACTGTGGAGCAGTCCACACGATAAACCACTCCCTGGTGGCCGCCCTGCCTTTCTGGGTCCGGTTCTGGAGGCAAAGCCTTAGGGTTAGATCAGCTGCACTACCACAGTAAAACGGAGTTTTTGGGAAAATGAGTGCAAATGGCCTGAAAAGGTAAAACAAAGCAGCTCTCAAATCCAATGTGAAAAGCAAATATGATGGCTTTCTTACTCTCAACACTGGAATGAAATTGTTAATTTTTGAATAGCAGAGACAGAGCATTTTCAGGAACTCTATCTTCATGAGCCAGGAAGAAAAATGTTCACTTAAGACACTGTAAAAGCCTCTCATCTGGGGCTTGCCAGTGGCGCAAGCAGTTAAGTGCACGTGCTCGGCTGCGGTGGCCTGAGGTCCACTGGTTCGGATCTTGGGCACGCACCAACGTACATCTTGGCTAGCCGTGCTGTGGCGGCATCCCATATAAAGTGGAGGAAGATGGGCACAGATGTTAGCCTAGGGCCAATCTTCCTCAGGAAAAAAAAAATAGGAGGATTGGCAGATGTTAGCACAGGGTTGATCTTCGTCACAAAGAAAAATCCTCTCTTCTTTGGAGATTTTGAAAAACTTACTAATATACCAGAGTTTCAAACTTGTTAAAAATGTATCCTTATCCTGATCTAACTGCTAAAATCAATCCTGAAATAAGTAACATGCAGAACAAAGCAACATCTAAAAATTAAACCTCTCTTTTTTCCAGTCCATTTAAAGCTTCATTTTGAAAATATCAGGAAATGTTACTTTAGAGCAGCAGGTGGATGGCGTGCACCAGGTCAGTGAGGGAGCAACAAACGGAGACCTGTGTGCAGACAAGTCAGCCGCTTGATAATGCATGCTGGGATCTGTAGTTCTGGTTCCTTCCAAATTTGCTCCGTTCAGTTTCCTTGAGTTTTCAGCAAAAGAGTTCTACATTAGTGTACTTAAGTGTGTACGTGCTGTCATTCTAGTGGAACTCAGGTAGAACTAACATGGAGTAAAAGGTAAAATAATGGAAAAGCCCCTCACAGCATAGGTAGGACTGGAAATCATTCTCTTGGCTTTGCCCCCTCTCAGTCCCTGGCATTTGTTTGTGTCTACTGCGTGCTGTTCTGGGGTGGTCAAGATTGAATGAGTCAGAGAGTGCATGTGGAAGATGGCAGAGCCTCAAATCAGAAGGTGTACAGCTCATTGAAGAGACTGGAGGCTTCCCTCCTGGCCCTTGACCAAGACTGTTGAGGGAGGGAAGTACAAGTTTTCTGTGTTTAAGGTATAGTTATGGTTCTTTTGTGACCCAGTCTATTCTAGCACTAATACATATTCAGTGGCAGAAAGCAACCGTCCTGACTGCACTGAGGGGTGGCACCGGGGAACATGTTGAGCTTCAGTGGGAGTGTGGAGGCTTGAAAGGGAAGAACACGTTGGGTAAGAGCAAAAAGCCACATTTGGCTGAAGAGAACAGAGATAGAAGATGGAAAAGAAAGGGCTAGGTCATGGGAGCCCTCTATGCTAGGCGTAGTACCTGGGACTTGATCAGGCAGGTAACTGAGCAGAGGGAGTGTGTAGGTTGTTTGTTCATATGCTATTTAAGCGGGTTCACTCAAAACCCACCCCACTCATGCTCCCCTGCCTTTTTCATTATAAGGATGATAAAGAAATGACAAGTAATAGGCTATACTGGAGTATATGAGGAAGCCATTTGTTTGAAACTAATTTGGCCTGACCTTGTTTTTTCAAAAGGGCCTGAGGTGGCCTGTAGAGCATGCATTGTAATCTGCTTTAAGAATTTACTATGTCCCGAAGACAAGAATGATTCCCCTAAAGGAAAAGATGCAAGCTCTCCCACATCAACATTCCCTTCAGGATAAGCATCTCTCCCTAAACTAAGAATTAATTACTGAGCTGCTGTGCTCACCTGTGACCACTCACCTTGTGACCACCAACCTGCTGTGTTCACTGACCTGCTGTGCCAGCAAAGCAGTCTCATGAAGGTTGTAAAAGGGACATTCCTGTCATATGTGATGTATGCTCTTTGTTCCAACACGGTGTATAAGCACTCTGTACACCCTGGGCAATAGTCCTCAGATATGGCTCATAATAAATTCACCCTAATTTTGATTTATAGACTGATGACGGATTATTTGTCTCCACAAGGGGTGGAGAATGAAACTTTCAACTTCCTAGCCTCCTTTGCTGCTGTTGGCCAATGAAACGTGGGTTGGGCTTTCTGAGGAGGGCTTCCCTTTTGGATAGAAAGGCCTTTGGCTTTTGCTCCTTCCATTTACTTGGGGCAGTGCCTGGAATGAGGATATGATGCCTTGGGACATAGCAGCCATTTTGTGACTTGGTGTCAAGTCAGAGGCACACATTAAGAACAGTAGGGAAGAAAAGGTACCCCGTTCCTTGAAGACAGGCTTAAGACAATAGCCCTAAACCAACCCCTCTGGACTTTTCACCTGAGAAAAATGAAGGGTGAAATGAAGGGAACCATAGCACCAAGGACTCAGCGTGGAAACCAGCAGCACAGTGTCTGTTACATCTGTGCTTAATAATGTGAATGATCATTAGAAATTCAATTACAGTGGGTGGCAAAAATTGCCCTGAAAGTGTTTTAAAGCCCTGACTTAGTTTCTGCTTGTGTCCACCTAAGGTCTGTGGTAAAGCTGTCACTCACTGGCCCACTGTAGCTCCTAATCTGGGGCCAGTGACAGTAATCACACCCAGCTGTGCTCCTTGCTTTACAAACAACACCTTTTCTTTGACTTTTGAAGATTTTGGAATAGACTTTTTATGAATATGGCAGTTCCTCAATCAAGACTCACTCACGTACCTCTTTCTTGATGCAGCTGTCTTCAGCCTCCTTTTGTTCACAGATCTTTGACAATTATGCTTACTCTACGACAGCGGAAGTCACGTGGTATTGCAAAGATCGGCTCACCCCTCTGTACAGTCACCGGACTAGATTCGTTCAGAGCTAGGGACTGTATCATTTTTGCCCTTACATTCTGATCAGCTCATATTAAATGCACGAGTTATCTGTTTTTTCAGATCCTTTTAGTGTAGTCTGACCATATTACTGCTTTTTAACAGTCTTGCAAGTTTCCATTGCTGATTTTCATCATTGTTCCTTCAAAATCATTCATCATATGATACTGAAACTCAGATCATGAGTTAAGCAACATTCTGAGGGAGACGTCAGCAAGATGGAGAAATACACAGTCCCAGCTCTCTTTTCCCCACAGACACAGACTTACCGGCAATATATGGACCAAAACACTTTGTGAGGACTTCAGAAGTCACTAAACAATTTGCAGTACCCTAGTCGAGGGCAAAGCTGAGAACACCCACCCTGAAGTGGGTCAGAAGAACCCTTTCATTTTACCCACGGCCACCTTTCCTTGAAGCGAGCACAGCGCAGACCTGCTCATGGTTTCTCACTCATGGGCAGTAGGGGAAAGAGGCGAGAGGAGAATTCATGCAAATTTCTGTCTTTTGGAGGGCTGCCCGCAGACTGGTTTGTGTCTCACCTGACCTGAGTGCTGATGGAACTAGCATGGTCTGGCACCAGAGGGCCTGCAGTGCCCCAGACAGAGGCTGGTGTGGCTCACCACCATCAGGAGAAGGTGCCCAACTCACAGTTTCATGCTCAGAAGGCAGGGAGGAATGTAGGCCATGTGTCTTGTGTGCCAGCTTTTTCGAGGGCTGCCATCGGGACTGGTTTCTATCTCACTTGATTTGGGGTGCTGCTGGGGAGCTGACATAATTTGGATGCCTGGGGGCCAATGAGAACAAAGGAGAGTGGGATGGCTTCCTTTTGCAGCACCAAAGAACCTGCAGTACTGCAGACAGACACCAGAGGGAGCAAGAGATTATGAGCGCCTGAAAGAGAAACTGGCCAACCTCTCCAATTGGCAAATTATGCACACAAGCCTAGAGAAGTCACATCCCGCCAAAAAGATTTCAGAGGACCTCACAATCTAGCACTGGGCTGATTGACGAAGGTCTTCCCCTGTATGAAGCAGCCCACAAAGACTGGAAGAGGTGGCTGCTTCTTCAAACGCATAAAACTCAGCAAAACGTCAAAAAGTACACAAAGAAACAGAGAAACATGGCCCAATCAAAGAAACAAATTAAATCTCCAGACATCAACTCTAAAGAAACAGTGAACTATGAATTACCTGACAAAGAATTCAAAATAATAGTTACAAAGAAACTCAAAGATCTACAAGAGAATGCTGATCGATAACTAAAGGAAATAAGGAAGAGGATTATGAACGGAATGAGAATATTAAGCAGATGGGAACTATAAAAAGGAACCCAACAAATTCTGGAGCTGAAGAATACAATAACTAAATTGAAAAATTCACGAGAGGGGTTCAGTAGCAGACTTTATCAAATAGAAGAAAGAATCAACAAAGTCGAAGACAGATCATTTGAAATTATGCAGACAGAGAGGCAAAAACCAAAAAGAATAAAGAGCAGTGAAGAGAGCCTAAGGTATTTACGAGACATTAGCAAATGGACCAATATATGCATCATGGTACTTCCAGAAGGAAAGAGAAAGGGACAAAACGTTTCTATGAAGAAATAATGGCTGAAAACTTCCCAAATCTGTGGAAGGAAATGGACATCCAAATTCAAGAGTTAAGCAACATTCTACTAAACCTGATATATGAAGACTGATTATATTTTTAATGGCATTAAAGTAGTTATCACCCAGATGAACTTACCTACTACTTCACATTACTCTTCTTCAGTGGAGGAGCAGACATAGTAAAGAATCAGACCTTCAGCTGTGTCAGTGTTTTTTTTTTGGGTGCAAAGAACAAACAAGACTGCCGAGGGACATGCCTGCGGGAGAGGATTATAGGAAGGGAAAATTTCCCCTTCACCCTAGTGAACCCTATGACAGGATGTTAAGGTAAGGGAAATTTTCCAATCCATAGACTTGAAAGTCTTGCTAGATGCAATTCATAATCTCTTCCTTTGAATGAGTCTTCTTGCCAAAGAGCCAGGAATGTCTTGAAATCACTAACTCTTTTCTGAACCTTATGCAACTTGCTGTTTTATGTGGTTTTTCAAAGTCACGTGAAACAAAAGTAATATCGGATACTTTGTAAAACCATAGTTCTTAACCTCTTGTAGGGTAATAGACCCCTCGGAGAGTATGTTAAAAGAAAGAATGGACCCTACTATCCTAGAAAAATGAATCCACACACAAAAGTGAACATAAAATTTCAGAGGTTTTACAGACCGTGTGAAGCTATCCACAGATGCCTTATGTGTTTGTGGTGACCCCAGTGTTAGGAATATTACTTTGAAAGATATTGGTGCTGGCTGCTCATGTCTAAAATGAAAGGGTGGAATAAATGTTCGATGAGGTTCCTCCAGCTGTGAGTGAAGTGAAATAGAGCATAAAGTCAAGTAACAAGCCAACCAAGTGAGAGTGCTGGTACATGGTGTGGGGTGGGTGGGCAACAGAAAAGGGAGACAGATGTCTTGCAGTTGTTACAGCAAAGGAAGATTAAGACTAGAAACTGGAGAGGTCCCAGCACCTGTGATCCTTTAACAACTTAAATCCAGAAGGCGTGTATATTTTCACAGCAAAATTCAGTCAACAAATGAGAGAGGAGAGCCAAATACAGCCTGAGTACCCCACTGAGAAATATTAACTAACCTTATGTGGAGTTGTTACTGGAGCTACTAATTAAACATTTACTGAATGTGTAAAGTATTAAAAAAAGAGTGTATAATTTTGTTAATTAAATGATGCTATATATTAATTGATGTATTATCTAAGTCACGTGTGGATAACTTTACATTAATGAAATATACACACAGAGACTGGAAATTTCCTTCAATGACTTTATTATTTACAATAATATATAAAGAAATAAAACAATCCAGCTTCTAAAGTATTACCACATTCAGGAAGAAGGTATTGCTGTCACTTTTCTAAATTACTGGAATGCCTTAATTTCCTATTCCTTCATCTTCTAACTCTAGTAGCAAAGTGACAACTGAATTGAAATTAAGTTAGAGGCTGACATCGCTACCAATGACAGACAAATAAAGTAACAGATACAGTCATTTCCAAACAAGGGACACCAGTCCCCAGGAAAGTGATGGGAGAGGGGTCTACTGAGTCTGGCACGTAGGCACAGCTCTTCCTGACGACGTGTGACAGGGGACCCGATGAGGATCCACTTGCTCAACTCCAGGTTTTTGTTCTTCTGAGAAAAAAATAAAAAACAAAAGTCATCTCCTAAAAAATACACAAAAAGCAAGGACGACTGGCGGTGGACAGGATGTTAAAACCGTAGAGACGTGAAGAGTGAAAAATGTCAATGTGGTCATTAACTTCCTCAGGTTTGGTCATTAAAAATGTATATTTCACTTCAGCAGAGTTGGAGAAGTTTATTCCCCATTTTCTGACAAAATGAATTGTTAAGAAAACCCTGTTGCACATAAAACCGAGAAGTAATAAAGTCTTATTCAGAATGCATCAACTGAAGATTCAAAGTGAATCAAACATTAATTAATTGAGTTTGATTTTCTTTTGACCTATTTTTAGGAAAAAAAAACCGTTATGCTAAACAAATAGTGTGTATTTTAGAGAATATTTATCATCTTCAGAAAAATTCCCTTGAGCCTTTAAAAAGCACTACAGCTACATCTATTTCTTTATAAACAATATTTATTTTCAAATAATTATATTCATAAAAGTGAATCTAGCGTAACCGCTCTTATCAAGTATTTTAAGTTGTTGAGATAATTCAGAATACCTTTTATAATTAAAATTAAGAACTGACATTAAAATATTTTAGACTGATATATTAGAGACTATGTCCTTGAATTCTGAGTTGGTCAGTTTTTGATTTATATAATCCTCTAGACTACTCCTTTACTTATTTCACTTAAAAACAGTTACAGAGAGATCCAAATATTGACAAAAGGAATTAAACATTTGAATTTGTGGGGTCTGTCCTGTGACAGCAGCAGTGAGAGCTGTCCCTCACTGTCAACGTCCACAGCATTGGAGTCTGTCCCCATGATGGCAGCAGGGAGAGCTGTCCCTCACTGTACCCTCCACGGCAGTGGGATCTGTCCCAGTGATGGCAGCAGGGAGAGCTGTCCCTCTCTGTCACCCACCACGGCAGTGGGGTGTCACCTGTGATGACAGCAGGGAGAGCTGTCCCTCACTGTCCACCTCCACAGCAGTGGTTTCTGTCCCCGTGATGACAGCAGGGAGAGCTGTCCCTCTCTGTCACTCTCCACAGCAGTGGGGACACCTGGAGGGCTTCTTCCATGACACAGTTTGTGTGGGGTCCACCGCCAGTCATTCAGTGTACTGTCACTACTCAACACATATTCGTTAACTAAATAAACCTTAGAATGATAAAGCATACATTATTAAGTATTTTATACTATGTCTGTAAAAGAACTGTTTTGTAAAATTTAGGTAAAATTGCAGAAAACTGTGAGGTGTTTATAAAGTGGAATAATCCACTGGGTCATGGACTATTTACACAGGAATGGCAAAATGTGTGGGGAAGATTCTCAATGTCCATTTCTTTTGAATTATTTTGAATTCAGGTACAATATATACCTGAAAGTCACTTAAAAATCAAAAGTAATGTTCCTGATGATTCTGTAAGAACGAAAGTTTCATTTTTATCCCTTGAAGTTTTCTAGGTAGGAGCTGCGACTGTCCTGCGATAGACACTAGGGCCGTTCACACTAAATACATACTAGACGACATCTTTAACACTATTTTTTTTTTAAATGAGTGGACAATAACATACACAGATATCATCTTACGTTTGACGACAGCTAGCATGTTCAGCGTGCTTTCACACACGACTCTGAGTCTGACCCTTACAAGTCTATGGATAATCTAGACGGTCAGCTGTCATCCTCACGAGCGCACAGGCCGTCGTGTGAGGGTTCTCAGCCTGGAGACTCATTTCTGACTTTAGCTCAGTGATGGTCCCACTACACAAAGCTGCCCCAATGGCTGGTCAGGATTCTCTTTCTTCAAATGCAACACAGGAGGTAGAAAAATGGGAAAAGGTGTAGTTTGAGGAATGGATATGCAGAAATTGGATCATTGGATTTGAAAACAGTGCCTAAGATAAGCTTCAGTTTGCCAGTGATCATCAATGCTGTATTTTCAGTATTAAGAACAAGTAGGATAACATTAACTTATTTTTACTGTGTACTGATTATATTTTTATGGTGCACATGATTAAAATCTATTAAGACATGCTTGTATTTTTATTGGGAAGGGATCTTCTACCCTGATAGTTAAGTCATTCTTTTGTAGTACTGAAGGTATCTTCACCAATATGTAAAGATGTGACAATGCAAGGGTAAAATTCATATTTTTCCAGAAGCTATAATGGATAAATAGTTGAGAATACAGCAAACTAAGGAGATGTCACAGGATATATATGATCCCAATGAGTTCCCTTCAAAGATAATTCTTTCTAAATTAGTGATTAACTTAGGTTTATTCTTGACTGTCTCATATATAATAGTAGTCTTCAAATGTGTAAGTATGCTGAGAAGTGAGATGGAAAGCATCAGGAAGTATCAGCATTTTCTACTTACTTGAAGTTTCTTGGGCCTGTTGATTTCCTCTAAGATTACATCTCAGTCACCTCCTTGCATCTTTTGATCCTCGACAGCAGCTTCTGTAGGAGTAATTCTATTAAGAACAACAGAAATATGTAAAATGCCAGCAACTAATTTTAATGGAAGAATAAACAGAACTGCTGTCAAGAATTTCCTGATAAGATACATCACATTGACATAGTATACTTAAGCAGCAGCAGATAAGTCCCCAAGATACCCTCCTGATATCACACACTTGAAAGCTATAAATAACACCATCAAATTGGAAATGTTCTGTTTGGTTGCAGGGGATATTTTTTTTATCATTAAGATACCAATTCTTTTTAAATTTCTGAAACCCCAATAGCTATTAATTGGATATTGAGCAAAATTACATTTGGGGGCACCATAAAACAAATAATTGGGTCGTTACCATGAAGCACTAGAAACATCTTGAAGCTACAGAAATTACCAGAGCACAAAGGCAAAAAGCAGCTTCCTGTCTACATGGTCAGGCAAGCAAACCCATGCTGCAGCTCTCATCTGAGATGACACAGTCAGAGGCCAAATTCTGCTTGTTGGGCCCAGTAGAGAAAGACATTTTGTGAACTGTTTGAGCATGAATTGGCAATGCTAATTTATGAGACTTTCTGCCTTTCTTAGAGACTGAAACTATCTGCTGATTCTATCCTGTAAGTCAAAATGCTTTTTATAATGATGAATTTAATAGGTATAAACTCCATGAAAGCCAACAGTCCTATCGACTCAGATGATGAGTCTGGTGAGGACGCATGAAGAACGCATGAAGATTCAGAGTGCTACTTTTTGGGCAAAATTAGATATCGTCACTTAATATTCATTCATTAAACACTTAGAGGAAGAACAAAAAGTGTTAGGAGTCAGAGGGTATCTTAAGAAATGCTCTAATACAAACCTATCCTTTTATTGATTATGAATGTGAGGACCGGAGACATTAATAATTGGCAACATTATATTTCTAATTCAGATTCCCTGACTCTCTGTTTAATTTCCTTTTCATTATGCTACACCACAAAGGACCTTAGGAACACTGTTATATGTGATACTATATGTAAATAAATCAATAAAAAGAGGATATGCTCTTGGGCACTGAGTACTACAATTTAAAAGGAAATACAAAGGCGGAACTGGTGGTGTAGTGGTTAAGCTCACATGCTCTGTTACGGAGGCCCAGGCTTCCCAGGTTCAGAAAGTGGGCGCAGACCTACGCAACACTCATCAAGCCGTGCTCTGGTAGTGTACCATATAAAGTAGAGGAGGATGGGCACAGATGTTAGCCAAGGGCCGATCTTCCTCAGCAAAATGAGGAGGATTGGCAACAGATGTTAGCTCAGGGCTAATCTTCCTCATCAAAACAAAACAAAATTAAAAAAATAAAAGGAAATACAACCTTTACACAAAAACATAACAGGAATTAAAAAATAAAATTAAGAGAACCAACAAAAAGCTTTGTCAAACAACTAAAGACATGCACACGTTCTGAATACTCACCTTCAAATATAAGGCCATATATTTTTTATTTTTTTGGAGAGGAGGACCAGCCCTGAGCTAACATCCAATGCCAATCCTCCTCTTTTTTGCTGAGGAACACTGGCCCTGGGCTAACATCCGTGCCCATCTTCCTCTACTTTATATGGGATGCTGCCACAGCATCGTTTTAACAAGCAGTGTGTGGGTGCGCGCCCGGGATCCGAACCGGGGTACCCATGGCTGTCATAGTGGAGCGTGCACACTTAACTGCTTGTGCCACCGGGCTGGCCCCCATAAGGCCATTTTTAAGCTGGTTATATATTACTGAGCAAGAAGCATCCAAAGACATAGTATGTTAGTCATTGATCAGAATTGTGCTTGTTTTTAAAATCTTTGTATTCGTAAAGAGAATTTAATAAATTTGAAATCTGTAGATGTTTGTATTTATTTTACAAAAAGCAATAATAATATCTTAATATATTTTAAAAAGTTAACTAATGCAAAGAAATTTAGACAGTTTAGAAGGGAAATTTAAGCTATTGAAGTCATAGTCAATTGAGACAAAGACATACTCCTTCTCCAACTTCTTGGCATTTCTCTTCTTCTCTAGGTCTACTTTCACCAGCTTGCTGCAGATATTCTACTTCTTTAGAGAGCTTAGCTGTTAAAGCAACATTTTCCTAAATTTTTTAAAGAAAGGACAAATAAAGTAATTTTAGAGAAGTTTCAAAGTCTTGTTGACTACCTTGATCTGGTAAGAACATTTTACAACAGCAAACTACAAATATACAAAAACAGGAAAGGCACAATTCTTAACCCTAAAATGAATAGCAAATAGATATTTGATGTGAAGTATATTTGAAGCTATTGGATGGTAATGTGTAATTAGAAAACCTATAACTCATTTCTTAAAACTAATATTTTCCCAATTGATAAACAATATACCTAAACAAAATGAAACATAAAGGTTGAAAAGAACAAAATGGGTAGACAAAGGGAAATGAGGAAAATGAGAAGAGATGAACAACAATATAAATATCAAAGTAGAACTGAATTCAAGGCACAAATTATTATATAACATTATTGGAGATATTCCATACTCAAGGACAGTTCTATCT
Source organism: Diceros bicornis minor (assembly GCF_020826845.1). NCBI lineage: Eukaryota > Metazoa > Chordata > Mammalia > Perissodactyla > Rhinocerotidae > Diceros > Diceros bicornis. Next base: position 19,473,110 of record NW_026690866.1, read on the forward strand.
AGTTGTATAAATGTATCTACTTCCTACTCAGAGAAAAAAAATTATTCATATATCATACAAACATATATATAAATCTTTTTAATAAATATATTTCATTTCTTAGAGCAATTGTAGGTTTACAGAAAATTTGAGCAGAGTACACAGAGTCCCCATATACCCTTGTTCTCCTCCTAGATTCTCCTTTTACTATTATTTTATAATTTATTTATTGTGGTCACTTTGGCTTATAACATTATAAAAATTTAGGGTGTACATCATATTTCAATTTCTGTGTACACTACATCCTGTTCACCACCCAAAGACTTATTACAATCCATCACCACACACATGTAACTAATCACCTCTTTCACACTCCTTCCTCCACTCTTCCCCTCTGGTAACCACCAATCCAATCTCTCCCTATGTGTTTCTTTGTTGTGGTTTTTATCTTCTATTTATGAGTGGGATCATACGGTATTTGACTCTCTCCCTCTTAATTATTTCGCTTAGCATAGTACCATTAAGGTCCATCCATGGTGTCACAAATGGGCAGATTTCATCCATTTTTATGGCTGAGTAGTATTCCTTTGTGTATATATACCACATCTTCTCTATCCATTCTTCCCTTGACGGACACTTAGGTTCCTTCCAAGTCTTGGCTACTGTGAATAATGCTGCAATGAACATAGAGCTGCATATATCTTTTCAAATTAGTGTTTTCACATTCTCTGGATAAATACACAGCAGTGGAATAGCTGGATCATATGGCAGTTCTATTCTTAATTCTTTGAGAATCTCCATACTGTTTTCTACTGTGGCTGCACCAGTTTGCACTCCCACCAGCAGTGTATGAGAGGTCCCTCCTCTCCAACATTTATCGTTTCCTGTCCTGTTAATTATAGCCATTCTGACGGCGTGAGGTGATATCTCTTTGTAGTTTTGATTTGAATTTCGCTGATAATTAGTGATGTTGAACATCTTTTCATGTGCCTGTTGACCATCTGTATATCTTCTTTAGAGAAATGTCTGTTCAGATGTTACCCCCGTTTTTTGAGTTGTTAGTTTTTGTTGTTGTTGAGATGTATGAGTTCTTTATATATTTAGGATATTAATCCCTTATTAGATACACGGCTTGCAAATATCTTCTTCCAATTGTTAGGTCCTCTTTTTGTTTTGTTGATGGTTTCCTTTGCTACACAGAAGATTTTTAGTTTGATGTAGGCCCCTCTTTTTTTCTATTGTTTCCCTTGCTGGGTCAGACATGGTAATTGAAAATGTGCTGCTAAGACCAATGTCAAAGCATATACTGCCTAGGTTTTCTTCGAGAAGTTTCATGGTTTCAGGTCTTTAATCCATTTTTGAGTTAATTTCTGTGTGTGATGTAAAAAAATGGTTTACTTTCATTCTTTTGCATGTGGCTGTCCAGTTTTACCAACAGCATTTATTGAAGAGACTTTCCCTTCTCCATTCTATGTTCTTGGCGCTCTTGTAGAAAATTAGCTGTCCATAGCTATCTGGGTTTACTTCTGGGCTCTCGATTCTGTTCTGTTGATCTCTGTGTCTGTTTTTGCTCACTACTCTCTACATCTCTCACTGAGATGCGCCCAGCTCATATCAGGTGTTTCTCTTATCGCCAAAGGAATGTGCATCTTTCTGGTGATTTTAGGTTGCTTTCCAAAACAGGTGAATTTGTGTGTGGGCCCTATAAGAGCAGACTTTTCTTTCCCCTTATGTCCAATAGCTTCTCCAGAGGTATTCCCCTTTGTTGTTAGTAGCCAGCAAAGCCAAGTATTATGACACTTATCTCAGTTGTGCTGAGTTCAAAAGCTGTTTCTTTCAGTAACACTCCCCCACTCAGATACTCCACTCTTTCAGGGAACGCTTTGTACCTTGGAATTGCTCCCAGCTGTGAAGTGTCACAGCTGGGAGGTGGTTTTTTCCTCTCCCATAAGGAATTTCTGCCTCTCCTACCTCAGTCAGCATCATCCCTTTTTCTGGGGGTTGTTTTATTTATTTATTTATTTATTTTTTGAGGAAGATTGGCCCTGTACTAACATCTTTTGCCAATCTTCCTTTTTTTTGTTGTTTTTTCTTCCCAAAGCACCAGTACATAGTTGTTTATCATAGTTGTACAGTTGCAGCTCTTCTATATGGGACACTGCCTCAGCATGGCTTGATGAACGGTGAGTAGGTCCGCACCCAGGATCTGAACCAGCGAACCCCAGCCGCTGAAGTGGAACATGTGCACTTAACCGCTCTGCCACCAGGCCGGCCCCTGGAGATACTTTATATCCCATTTTCAGTTCTCTCTTAGGGGTAATTGTTCCAAGAGTAGTTGTAAATTCAGTGTGTTCATTGGAGGAGGTGAGTTCAGAGTCTGCCTATGCCACCATCTTGACATTATCTTTCTCTCTGATCATTAACATCTTGTATTAGTGTGGTATATTTGTTACAAATGATGAGCCATTATAGATACATTGTTATTAACTAAAGTTCACAGTTCACGTTAGAGTTTATTCTTTGTATTATACACTCTATCGGTTTTGACAAACGTATAATGACATGTGTTCATCATTTCTGCATCATACAGATTAGTTTCACTGCCCTAAAAATCTCCTGTGCTCCACCTATCAACCCCTCCCTGCCTCCACCTGAACCCTTGGCAATCATCAATCTTCTTACTCTTTGCCTAGTTTTGCCTTTTCCAGAATGTCATACACTCTGGAGTGGGCTTTTTAAAATTAGCAATATGCATTTTAAGTTCCTCCATGTCTTTTTGTGGCTTGATAGTGCATTTCTTATTATTGATGAATAAATCATTCATTTCTTTTATCGTTGTTACCACAGCCATACAATGGATTACTATTAGATATTGAATAAAAAATAAACCCATCTAAATAGGAACCCCTGGAGCTCCTTATTCCTCTAGGCTTTCCCACCAGTCCCCATAAAAACATTTGCACACACACACAATGGCTAGCAAAGACTAAAAAGGTGCAAGCTTCCAAAAATGAGATGCTCAACTTAAGGAGGTCAATGAGCGGGTCAGATGAGCCCATTCGTGGAGGAGCCCTCCATTTACTCAGTCACAGCACCACTAAAAGACTCTGGCTTTCTGGACCAGATGCTGACATCAGGGACTCCCTGAGTACGTCACTGGCTGGAGCGGTGTCAATTTTGTAAGAAACTGTCCAACTGTCTTCCAAAGTGGCTGTACCATTTGCATTCCCACCAGCAATGCGTGAAAGTTCCTGGCTCCACTCCTCGCCGGCATTCAGTGTTGTCAGTGTTTTGGATTTTGGCAATTATGATATTTTGAGATACTGTGGGTGTGTAGTTGTGTCTCATTGTTTTTTGATTGGCACTTTTCTAGTGACATATGAGGTGGAGCATCTTTTCATATGCTTATTTGCCATCTGTATATCTTCTTCTGTGCGGTGTATGTTCAGATCTGTTGTCTACTTTTTACTTAGGTTGTTTGCTTTCTTATTATTGAATTTTAAGTGTTCTTTGTATATTTTAGATAACAGTCCTTTATTAGATATACATTTTGCAAAAATTTTCTTCCAGTCCATGGCTTGTCTTTCACAGAGCAAATGTTTTCAATTTAAATGAAGTCCAATTTATCAATGTTTTTCTTTCATAGACCATGCTTTTGGTGTTGTATATAAGTCAATGCCTAAAGATCACGTAGATTTTCTCCTATCTTATCTTCTAGCTGTTTTCTAGTTTTGTGCTTTATATTTAGGTTTATGATCAATTAAGTAACTTTTTGTGAAAGGTGTCCAGTTGTTGAACACCATTAATTGATAAGACTATCCTTTTCCATGGAATTGCCTTTGCTCTTTTGTCAAAGATCAATTGACTATATTTTTGTGTATCTATTTCTGGGCTCTCTATTATCTGCCATTGATCAATTTGTATACATTTTGTTTTAAAAGTTCAAGGAACTCTAAAAACATTTATTAATTTTGATGCCAAACAAAAATTTCAATATATTCTAAAAATTCAGAAATCACAGTAATTTTTTGCCACAATATAATGAAATGAATTAGTATATATAACAGTTTGAAAATAATTCTTGGGTAAAAGAAATCAAAATCGGAAATGCTGACTTAGAAATGAAAGACAATGAGAATTCCATATTTCAAACATATGGCATGGGACCAAAGGTGCACTCAGGAAATACTGACAGCCTGAAACAGTTTACTAATAACCTGAAAACATACGTTCTTAGCTGACATCATCTATTTATCATATTTTAGATGGATTGTGTTTCCTTGGTCTACTAGCAAAAGAATTCCTTTGAGAGTCTGATTTGAATTACATTAACTTTAGAAATTAATTTGGGAAAAACTGATGGTTGTACAGTATTTAGGCTACAATCTAGGAAATGACATCTTTCTTATTTTAAACTACATGCTCTTCTATATTTCCTTTTAGTGTTTTGTTGTTTTTTTCATATATGTTGCGAAATTTTTTGTTAAGGTTAGTCACTCGAGCATTTTATTTTAGATTTTATTCCCGTTATAAATAAGATCTTTTTCTCCTATAGTGCAGGATGTCCCTAAAGTTCTAGCACAGGTTAAATTGTTAACAAATTCACTGCTACTTTATCTAAATAATTTGTAAAGCTACAACAGAGGAAACATATTAAGATTTAAACAAAACTGTTAATGATTCATTTGTTCATATTACTTTCTTCTATATTCACGTAATAAACCCTATATTATATTGGACAGCTATATCCAGGCAAATTAAAATAATGGTGAATAGGGTAAAAGTTAATATATTTACATTTTATTATGCCAAGTCTTGAGTTAAATACACTTTGTTGCATTTTATAGAATATTTATAAAATATACAGAAACAAATTCTTAAATAGTCAAGCTGTATAAAGATTTTATGGATACCCTGTGATTTGCTTTCTTTCCCCATGGGCGCTGTACAATGGCAAACCCTATTATAGTATCTCAGTGTATGCAGGAAAGATAGTTACCTCTCTGTAGATACCTGTCTCAATCTATACTGAGCATGGAGAAATTTGTGGCTCACTCCCTCTTTCTTGAAACACTACCTCCACTTATATCAAGGACCTGGACCCACTCTCTCTTGCCCACCCCCCTTTCTCTTTCACTCACTGGCTGCTCCATTTCAGTGTCTTTTGTTTACCACACATCTCTTCTCCATGATGCAGTCTTCATCCAGTCTCATGATTTTTATATGCTGATGATTCCCCAAATTTATACCTCAAGTCTAGATCTCGTTCAGACTCATACATCCAGTTGCCTAAGTCACATCTCAACCTGGGTGTCCCCAGTAGGCATTTCAAATTCAACATGTCCAAAACTGAACTCTGATTCTGCTTCCCTGGTTTCAGACTTGCCCTTCTGGCAGTCTTTCCCATTTCCATAAATGGCAAGTCTATCCTTGCGGCTGCTCAGGCCAAAAACGTTGGAATCATCTCTGACTCCAGGAAATATGAGAGGTACGTTTTGCTTTCTGTTTGATAAATGAAATCTAAATATTCCCCAAAAAACAAAAGAAAAAGAGGGGCCTGCCTGGTCTCTTAGTGGTTAAGTTCATGGACTCTACTTTGGTGGCCCGAGGTTTGCAGGTTTGGATCCTGGGCATGGACCTACACACTGCTTATCAAACCATGCTGTGGTGGCATCCCACATACAAAATAGAGGAAGATGGGCACAGATGTTAGCCCAGAGCCAATCTTCCTCAGCAAAAAGAGAAGGATGGGTAACAGATGTTAGCTCAGGGCTACTCTTCCTCACCAAAAAAATAAAAAAAGAAATATGAGAGGAAGAGATGTGTGCTACTTCTGGGCCAAAGACTTTAAGAGTAGAGATTTGGAGACAATTTTCAGCTTCTCCATCTTGTCTCTTTTCTGTGAGCCTGATCATGGACAGCACACAACTTGGCTTTAACCATGCAGATGAAAATAGCACCGAGGGAGTGGTGGAGAAACAAGATGGGAGAATGTGACGCTCTGAATGATTAGGTGGAATGGAGACACTCGCCAACCTGGAACTCACACTTTTATGTGTGAAATAAGCTATTTTGTTTGAGCCTTTGCATTTTTGCTTGCCTTTGTTGTAGTAGCTGGCACATCACTAACAAACACACTCTCCTGGATACTATTTTCAAAGGGCAGCCCTTAAAAAATTAAGTCAGACCTTATCCTTTTGCTAAAACCCTCTGATGACTTCCCATCTCACCCAGAATAGAACCCAAAGTACTTACAACAGTTTCTAAGACCCTTTATGATTTGGCTCTCTGCTACTTCTATTTCCCCCTCTATCACTTGCCCACTCTGCTCAGGAAATGCTGGATTTCTGGCTGTCTCCTTGAACATGTCTCAACTACTTGCATGTCAGGGCCTTTGTATTTGCTACTTCCTTTGTCTAGGAGGCCCTTCTCTCCCAGACAGCTCACCCTGTCACCTCATCATCCTAATAGTGTGGCTCTCCTCATCTCCCCTTGCAAAATCACATTCCTACTCTCACACACCCCCTCTCACCCAGCACCTCTATAACCCTATGTGGCTTAATGATTTTACATTGCACTTTTTCCACCATTTGACCCGCATATATACTTGTTTATTTTCCGACTTCCTGAATCAGAATATAAGCCTCTTGAAGGAGGCTTTATTTTTCTCCATTACTGTTCACATGTCATCTAGAACAATGACTAACACATAGCAAGTACTCAACAAATGTGTGCTTAATAAATAAAAATGTGATAATTTAACTATCTGAAATATTAATTACTCTTAAAGATGCTAAAGCTTTACAATTGATTTTCTTGGTTTTTGGTTCTAACTGCAACTGTCTAAAAACAAAATTAAGATTATTTTCTCTTGCCTCTCTGTTTCATGTCTCATTGAATGGACCACAATTTTCAGAACAATGTTAAATAAAGAAAAGAGCAGACATTCTTGACTTGTTCCGAATTTTGGAATGAAAAGACCACTGAAGCAGGAACAGTGAACTGAAATGTCTATTAAGTTTTGATCCAAGTAACAGAGGAGTGGGAAGTGGCTGGGGCTAAAATGAGAGGGAGGAAGGATGTGATGAAGAAGGGTGTGACTGGTGTAATGGCACACAAGCTGAAAAACATTTAAACTACGTTCTCTCTAGAGAAAAAAGGTCAGATTCAGCCCATAGGCTACCAGGGGATTAAGTAGGGAAAAAAAAGAATTGTAAAATGTACTTATCTAACAGAGTGTGAAATATTTAGATAAGAAGCATTTTCTTTGAAAAATAAAAATATATATTTTTAAATGTAAAGAATATTTAGGTTTTTTAAAAATAACTTTTTTAGGAAGATAAAAGTAATCATTATGTTGCATGAAAAGATACTCCTGCATTTAATTTTCAAGTTGTCACTTGCTTTTTTTTGAAGCTTGATTATAGAACTTCAGACGTAAAAGATCAGAGTCCCATACTATCTGCCAAGCTCAACAATAAAAGAAAGAATCTCTTTCATCTATAAAATGAATTTGTTCTTACCTCAAGGTTTTGGACAATTGCTTTTGCTTTTATCAGGTACTTATTTGTATCATCAACTTTCAAAAGCATTTTATCTATGGCATCATTAGTCATCTCTTGTTCTCTCTGCATCTCTATAATCTTCTCTTTTTTGTCCTTGGCACTTTTTCTTGCTTCATGGAGTGCAGTTTCTAGCTCTTGAATTTTCTATTAAAAAAACACACATATATAAGGTCTGCCTTTGAGACAGAATCACAGTATATAAGTTTAAGACAAAGGTGATCATATACGGGTATTAAGTTTTCAGATTGCATTAACAAAGCATAGAAGAGAAGCCGAATGACACTCAATTTACATAGTTATTCTTTTTTTCATTTAGAAGCTGATGATTTTTGGACTAAAAAATGGCCCGGTTTTACATAAGCATTAGTGTTTATTTTATTTACTAGTTACCATGGTGCTAAGCATATTAAATAGGCACTTACATTTTAAATTAACATTAGTCACACAAAGTACACTTGTTAATTGACTCTTTAGAGTAATACATGTAACGTATCTTTCTCTTTCTTTTTATTACCTAGTTTTTACATTGAAAAATACAAGTATGTGGAAAAATTCAAAGGGACATAAGGAAGAGTAAGTTTCCCCACCTCAGAACCCACACTAAGTCTCAAGCGATGACTACTCAACTCTTTCAAGAGTATCCTTCTGCAAATTTAAGTATCTAAGAACATGTGAAAATACAGTTTATAAAAACAGTAAGTCATACACACAATAGTGTGTAAGAAGAAAGTACACACACAATAGAGCATAAGGAGAAAGTGCCAAAACAGGACTGTATTTGAACATCAAGAAGAGAGAAATCATGACTACAGAAGAAGTACTCAACTTTAACGTAGACAAAGAAGACGTCTAAATTGTTAATGATTTTGTTTACCTTGGTTCAGTCATCAATTTAAATGGAGACTGTAGTCCAGACACCAAGAGAAGACTGAGACTCAGAAGGGCAGCAATGAAAGAATTAGGAGAGATCGAGTGTAAGGAAGGGAAATTAGACACTAAGGTCAAGATTATCCACACTCTCATACTACCAATTACTATGTATTGGTGTGAAAGCTGGAGTGTGAAGAAGGCTCACAGGAAAAAAACTGGATTCATTTGAAATATGGTGTTGGAGGAGAGCTCTACGGATACCCTGGACTGCCGGAAAGATGAACAAGTGGGTCCTAGAGCAAATTAAGCCTGAACTATCGCTGGAGGAAAAAGATGAAACTGAGGCTGCCCTCCTTTGGGCACATCATGAGAAGGCAGGAATCTTTGGAAAAGACAATAACACTGGGAAAAGCAGAAGGCAGCAGGAAAAGAGGAAGACCAAATATGAGGTGGATTGACTCCATAAAGAAGCCATAGGCATGAGTCTATAGGAGCTGAGCAGGGCTGTTGAAGAGGATATTGCGGACATTATTCATTTATAGGGTCGCCAGGAGTCAGAGCTGACTTGATGGTCCATAACAACAAATATATAGTTCTGTTTTTTGTGTTGTTGTTTATTTATTTATTTATTTATTTTGCTGAGGAAGATTAGCCCTGAGATAACATCTGTGCCAATCGTCGTCCATTTTATATGAGTGATGTAGGTCTACACCCTGGATCCAAACCACAAACCTGGGCCACCAGAGCGGAGTCACCTGAATTTAACCACGTGGCCATCGGGCCCCTGCTTTTAATTTTTTTTTTTTAACTTGAAAATGCATTTTCCAAATCTTGTTCAATATCAACCCATAGATGTCTCATAATTTTGTTTTCATGGATACATACATCCTGTTTCATGGAGGTATTATAAACTAATTAACCTGTCACCTACCAATGAACATTTAAGTTATTTCCAGTTTTTTATACGTACACAAATACCTTATTTTAAACACCTGAATTTGTTCATATGTATAAGAGTATTCACATACACACACATGCAGGTTTTCCTGGAAAATGTCTGTTTCTTTTGGTCCACCCAGAACTTATTTGTGTTTAATGAATGAAGTAGGAGTCCAGACTTACGTTTTCAAGAAGGCTAGCTGGTTGTTCTGATGCAAACACTAAGTAAACCATCGTTTCCCTACTGAGTTGACTGCTACCACTGTCATACACTAAGTTCTCATACTCATTTGAGTGTACTCCTGAACACTCTACTCTGTTCCACTCCTCTATTTCTACATCACCACCAAACTACTCTATGCTACACTAATTTGGCATAATTATCAAACTAATAGCATATGATTTACTCTCTGATGGGGTATTCTTATTTCTTCAAGGCTTTCATGAAGTTTCTTACTCAAGTGTAAGTTATCCATTTCCACACTACGCATAGAGAAATTTTGGCCTCAAATTACTTCTTGAATCCTTCCATTTCATTCACTTTTTAAATGAGATTTATTGACATATTGCATTTTAAGAAGTTGAAGTTCTTTTTTCTGAAGTTCTTGGATCTTGAGATAAGTATAAAAAAAGTTAGAATGCAAACAGAATTCCTTCAAGGAAGGAAAACAGTGTCTATTTGTTACATACGCGCACATACCTATGTCTACATATCAACTTCTATCTGCTTTCTCATTTGACAAATAATTTCATACAAAATTTCTCCCGAAAGAACAAAACACATACCTTTTTCTGTAATTCATCTTTTGATTTATTTAAATCATGTTGAGTACTTGAAATTTGACTTGGGTTTTCTGAAACTCTTTCTCTCAACTTATCAATAGTTTCTTGGTGTTCTTTCAAATGCATACGAGCAATTTTTAGTTCTTGTTGTGTTTCTAGATCCTTTATTATTAGCAGAAATTGAGAAACATGATAATATAAAGACACATTACCTTTTCTTAATGATGAACTAGGTAAACAGTCTTAAGAAATACATGTTCATAGTTAAAAACCACCACCACACCACCCCAAATCAGAACAGTACAGAAGGATATCAAGTAAAACTTCCTGTCTCTCCCCTCGCCCATCCCAGTCCTGCTTCCTGTTGAACTGGGCCTCTTGCTCTTCTCCTTTCAGACCACTTGCACAGCTTTCTGGATCAATGTCACATAAAAAGTGCCCCATTCTTATGCTTAGCATTCCATTATACAGACAAACCCCACTTAGCCAGTGCCTTATGGCAGACACTTGGATTGCTTCTAGAGTCTGTTCACCATAAACAGTATTGCAGAGAATGCTGCTGTATTTCTGCCCAAATGTGTGAATATATTGGTAGGATAAGTTGCTAAAGTGTAAGTGCCTTAACAAATGTATATGCTGAAACATTTTTAATAAGATATTGTCAAACTGTCTCCCTAAAAGGTTATAACTTACATTTTCACCAACAGTACCATTGATTTAAAAGAGAAGGAGGCTTCTTGTATTTAAAACATGTTCACTGGATAGGAAGAAAGAGCATAACTCACTCTAACTATGGTTTCTTGTAGGTTTGCCTTGAGTTGGTCTCTCTCCAGTTTGAGATTCTCTTCTACTACTCTTAGACTATCTCTTTCTTTCATTACAGATTTCATTTCTTCAAGGTTTTCATGAAGTTTCTGAGCCAGCTCTGAGTTCTCCATTTCCATTTTATCCAGAGTTAAACTTTGGGTCTTGAATTGTTTCTTCAATTTCTCTATTTCAGACATTTTTTTCTGTGTCTCACTGACATCTTCTTTTAACTTAAAAAGTTGATGTTCATTTGTCTTAAGTTCTTGGATCTTAAGATCATCATAAAATAACATGTTAGGATACAGATGGTTTTTAAGGGAAGTATCAGGAATAGTTTCTAAATTGATTAAAACAATAGGCTTCCATGTGACTCAATATTCTGCATAATTCCAACAGAATTTACTTTCTTTTGAGGTATAATATACATAAGCACACTAACCTCAAGTGTATAGCTCAATTATTCCTGACATACGTATACGTCTATGTAATTACAGCCCAGATTAAAATACAGAATATTTCTAGCACCCCATGAGGTTCCTGGGTGCCCCCTTACTCCAGCCAACCACTATTCTGACCTTGATCATCCTAGATGAGTTTGCCTGTTTTTGAACTTACAAATCACAATGTATGTATCCGTTCTCCTGTTGATAGGCATTTGAGTTGTTTTCAGTTTTTCACTATTATGATTAGAGCTGATATGAACATTCTTGTACATATCTTTATGTGGAAGTATGCATTCTTTTCTCTTAGGTACATACTCGTATATGCTGGGCCACAGGCTGGTATACGTTCAGTGTGAGTAAACACGGCCAAGCTGTTTTCCAATGTGGCTAAACTGTTTTACATCCCCAAAGGATTTTAGGCACAAATAAGTCAGATATCCAATCAAATAAGCCTCCCTTCCCCCAATACCTTTTCTTGTAATTTAGCATTTGAATTTTCTAAATCCATCTGCATATTTGATATTTCATCTCTCTTCTCAGAAACAATCCCTCTGAGTTGATCAATAATTTCCTGGTGCTCTTTAAGATGCATGTGAGCAATTCTTAGTTCCTCTTGTTTTTCCAGATTCTTAATCATTAGAGAATTTTAAAAACAGTGATATATCTTAATTTTAACTAGTATTTTCTTAATGAAAATGATATATTTTCTTAGTATAAATAATAAAACTATTACTTCTTAATCTACATCTTTGTTGTTAGAAAATTACAAACTTATCCCCCCGTCCCTACCTCCCCACAACCAACTCCTAATTCCCAAAGGCAAACATATTACATACGTACTATTCTATAGCTTGCTTTTCCCCCTAAGGGTTATTTTGGGCTTCCATAATAGGACGTGCAAATCTATTCCATGGTTTTATTATGTGCTGCATAGTATTCTGACATAGTGCTTGTGTTTACCCAGTTTCCTTCTGATGGACATTTAGATTGTTTCCCATTTTTTAGTACAAATTGCTACAATGAACAACCTTGTGGTGTGTATTTCTGTATGTGTGTATAAACATAAATATATATTTATCTTAACAATTGATTAAGTGTACATATAGGATAAAGTCTATAAAGGAAATAATGGTTGCAGAATTTAAAATTTTCAAGAATACCAAACTATGTGCCTAAAAGTTATATCAGTTCACGCACACTAATAGTACCCCTCATTTCAAAGAAGGCTCACTACTGTCAGAAAACCCCATGTCTCCTCACTAGGGTGGGGAATGAGTGTAACTTACTTTAGCTTTCAGCTCTCTCAGGCTTTCACTGAGCTGGTCTCGCTCCATTTTGAGGGTTTCCTCCACTCTTCTGAGGCCATCTCTTTCCTTAGTAACAAGTTTTATTTCTTCAAGGTTTTCAAGATATTTCTGAGTCAACCTGAACTTCTCTGCTTCTATACTTTCCAGGGTTGAATTCTGGACCTCTAATTGCTTCCTAAATTGCTCTGTTTGATGCGCATTTTCCCTGAGATCATTTTTTGCCTTAAGAAGTTGATGTTCTTTCTCCTGAAGTTCTTGGATCTTGAGATAATCATACAATAAATTATGATATAGACAGATATTGATAGAAAGCTAAATAATAGTTTCTAAATTAATTAAGGCAAGTAAAGACAAATCTTTGCTTGTCTTCAATTTTAGGCTAATTCATATACTGTTTCTTTACACAAACGACCCGATTCAAACTGTCAGTTACTCAGATAACAACCGAATGTGATCTTATTTGGAAATAGGGTTTTTGCAGATGTAATTAGTTAAGGAATGAGAGGCTCTTCTAACTGGACTAGGGTGGGCCCTAAATCCAATGAGAGTGTCCTTATAAGAGATAGGAAAGGACACGCAGAGACACAGAGAAGATCATGTGAAGATGGAGACAGAGATGGGAGTGATGTAGCTACAAGCCAAGGAATACCGAGGATAGCTGGGAGCCAAGGATAACAAGAGGCCAAGAAGGACCCTTCTCTAGAGCCTTCGGAGGCAGCATGGTCTTCCGACATCTTGGTTTTTGACTTCCAGGATCCAGAAATGTGGCAGAATAAATTTCTGCTGTTTTTAAGCCACCGAATTTATGGTAATTTGACACAGAAGTCCTAAGAAACTAGCATAGAGTCACTAGGTAAATCAAGGAGGCAAAGTGAATATGAGAAAAATTTAAAAAGAAACTGACTAAATATACAGATGTAGCTGTCAAACTGTAATTCCTCATCTCTTAAAATCTTTTTGGATAATTTATTTTTACTTCCAACAAGGTCTTTAGGGGGTGGCCCACACAAACATTGAAGCATTAACTTTTACATAAGGCTATTGATTTTACTTCTTTAGGAGGAGAATGAAATAGACAGGAGGTTTCAGTAAATTCAGTTAGGTTATAGTCAAAGGGATGAGAATTACGAGAACACATGTTAAGAAAGCATCATTCAACAGAAGCACAATGGAAACAGCAATGTATTATTTATAATGCAAGTGGTACTGTTCTTAGAAGAAATAGAAAGTTCTCAGTGGGTGCCTTTTAGAATTACTGGAGCAGTACAATTGTTACAAGAGTCTTAGCTCTTATGCAAATATACTATGACAGCACCTTACTTCCATTAAGGAAATGATTCAGGAAATTGTAAACATCTAAGGGATGGCAATAGTGACAAATCTTACATTTTAGAGAATGCCTGATACAGGTCTATAAGGGCAGGGGCTTTGTTTTATTGACTAATGTATCTCAAGCACCCAGAGCAGAGCCTGGCCCATGGCATTGCTCAATAAATATCTGATGAGTGAATATATCATGAGTAGTTTAGATGAACCAAGGCCCCCCTCTCATCTCAAGACTCCAGGATAATGTAATCCTCACAAAGGACAACAGCAACATCTTCGTGTGAGCTGAAACTGTCCAAAACATTAGCAGTGAGATCTGACCATCTGGGAGGCATATTCTATTTCTGAAATTTAGGTGTACTGGGATAAAAAATTATTACCAAAAAAAGTTTAGTCAGGAAATATGGCCAGGAAGGTAACTTTAAAAATTCACCTTTTCCTTTAGCTTTTCTTCAGCTTCTGCCAGTTTCTCACAGGTCCTATAAAGCACTTCCTCTTTCTTTATGGTATGGTTCTTTTCTTGTACAACTATCTCTTGTTGTTTTTTAAGCTCACCTCCAAGAATTCTTAATTCTTCCTGGTTTTCAGTGGCCTAAATTTTTTTAAAGTTGACATTAAAATAAATACTAGGTTACATTTAAGAAATCAGATAAAAATCAGCATTTACCTCAGCCTGAAAATGGAGGAATCATGGCAAAGTATATTGGAAAAGACCTATTGAAAAAGAACATAAGTCTTTATTTTAATCATGTAAATGCCAAGAATCTGCTTTCCTATGTTGTTTCTTTATTGCTCAATGTACATTCGCAGCATGAGAATTAGAACTGGATCTAACATTCTATCATGAGAGGTTTGCTTGTTTTCTACCCCTAAGCCAAAAGAGACCATCTCTACACTTTCATCAACTGATGATGAGACTCTAATTATGGGCTTTTCATACACTGGGATGGCTTGTTTTAGGGCATTGATTTTGAGCAAGCTCGAAATAGCAACTGTCCTTTGCTAGCACGACTTGGGCTAATCTTACTTATTATCTTTAAAAAGTGACATTCTCCACTATCAAGACCAAAAAACATTACAATCCAGAGACTGAGAAGAGAATATGACCTTTGTCTGTATTCTTATTTACATTCAGATATTTTGAGCAAACAGACAATCCCAAGAAACATGAAAAATTACACAAAAGGTCAGGTTCTACCGTGATCCACAGCAAACTTTTCAAAATATTAATTTCTATCTATTACACATTATATTGCCCCTAAATATAAAAATAAAGCCTAAAGTAGGTTTGAAGATACTGGCAAATATTAACAACAAGCAAACATGTAATTAGAGACAACTACAACAGCATAAATACAAGAGAAACATTTAGGAACAAATTAACAAAATACGTACAAGATCCGTACACTGAAATCTACACAACACATCACTGAGAGAACAGAGAGTTTATAGAAAGATACACAATAAGCACATGAATGATGCCCAATATCTTTAGTCATTGGGGAAAGGCAATTTAAAACAATGAGGTTACACCCAATAGAAATGGTTAGAATTAAAAACACCAATAATATGAAGCTTTAGTGAGGATGTGGAGCCATCAGAATTCTCTTAATTTGCTGATGAGAATTAAACTGGTACAACTACTTTGGAATTGAGTCTAGTAAACTCTCATCAAGTTAAATATACATGTCCCTATGACACAGCTATTCCATTCAGATACTTACCCTAGAGAAATAAAAAACATACGTTCATAAAAAGATTAGTATAAGAATGTTTACAGCAGCTTTATTCAAGAGTCAAATAGCGTCAATGACTCAAATTTCCAACAATAGGAGAAAAACTAAGCAAACTGTGGCCCATTCATACCATGGAATAGTACCCAGCAATAAAAAGACATGTAGAAAGAAGTGAGACACAGAAGAGCACATGCTGTGTGGTTCTATTTGTGTGAAGTTCTAGAAGAGACATGGTGATCTGAGGTGGAGAAACATCAGGATAGTGACTCTACGGGGCAGAGGGTGAGGTGAGGATTGACAAGTGGATGTGTGAGGGAACTTCTTGTGGGTGGAAGTGTTCTGTATCTTGACTGGGGTGGACAGTACACAAGGGGACACATTTGTCAAAAGTCATCAGACTGGACACTTGCAGCAGATACATTTATTGCGTGTAAACGATACCTCAATAAAGTTGTAAAAACCGGAGACACAAAGATAAAAACACACTACCAAGTACCCGGTGCTGAACTCACCCTGTCAGTACTCTCCCTCAGGTCAGTCTTCAGTTGCTCCTTTTCTGCGGTAACACACTCTAACATTTGTCGCAGCTTTTTTTTCTCCTGTATCAAAGAAAATATCATTCTCTGTTGTTCAATCAGCTCATTATCAACATCTGCAATCAACACTTGGGTTTTTTTGGCTTCCAAATTCTGCTTTCTATCTATGTCAACCATCTCATATATAAATACAATAGAGAAGAATTTCTTAGTTTTAATAATAACAAAATAGCCAACACATATTACTTATTATGTACCAGGCACTATTTTCATATATTGATACATTTAATCTTCACTATAACCTTATGAGGTAGGTACTATTATTATCTCCATTTGACAGGTGAGGAGACTGAATCCGAGAGAGGACAGGTCATTTGCCCACAGTCACTCAGAGACGTAGAGTCATGCTGTGAGCCCAGTGCTCTGGCTCCAGAGTTTGTGCTCTTGTGCCTGTGTACTGAGAAGAGCTACCTGGACAGCTACAGATGACCCACACTCACCTTCACGTCTGACAGGTTTACCTGACTTTGTGAAGGAGTGAGCCACCTTAAACTCTCCCCCTCTTTCTTTCCTTCAAAAGCTGGAAATTGTAACCTCTTCCCTACTCCCAACAAATCTTTATTTTCAGAGTTTTATGTTATATAAGAAGGCAAAAGAGTTTTATTAGAAACATATTTCATATCATAGCATAATACATGTTTTCTTAATTTACACTTTCCACACACTGCTTAAGAAAAGCACCTCATGTCAACTCATTTATCCATAAATAAGGCTGAAGCAGAGGTAACAGAATACGTGGACTGCTTGGTAAAAGGAGACAAAACTGACATTACAAGCATAGGTATGAAATTACGGTATCACCATATAATCCTACACTACCCCAGTAAAAATACTCAGCTCCATGTTGGCCACAGATGTTTGAAAAAGTTGTTATAATAATCTATATTTTCATTAGAAAAAAAAAAGAAAAAGAAGAAAAATAATCCAATGACACTAACTTCACACAATCACTATTAGAATTCTGGAATACTTCCTTCCAGATTTTTTTCCATTAAATTTTTTTTTTACATTGCAATTATGATTCATTTATTTATACATAACATCCTTTTTTAGGTTCACTTTTCCACTTAGATTAGATGATATGCATTTTCCCAAGCTGTTACATCATCTTCAAATTATAATTTTTAGTAGCTGCTCGATTCTCTAGACTGGATATGGACAAAACATATTTTACTTACCTACCCCCTTACTGTTGACAATAGGCACGAGTTTCTGACAAAGATGAGCACAGAGCTAACTACTAAGTACATGAGAAATTAACATTTGTAACACACAATCTTGGGGACTAGTCTGTCAGATACTATAATTCAGAATCTTGCATCTTTATTCCTATATATCGGAATATACACAGAAACAAAGCAGAGTGAGACAAAGTTCAAAACTGAACTCAGCCTAGAAAGTATTTCAGCTACCAAGGTTATGAGCAAATCTAATAGCTCTAATCATTAAAGAAAAAAAATTGTGTTCTTTATATGAGAATAAGACAACTAATCACAAAGTTTGAAATTTCTGTTGAGATACACTAGAGAATCTCACTTGCAGAGAGAGACACATCAAGCTGGACTGAAAACGGGCACTCGAAGTGGATTCATGATAGACCTATTAGTGCAGCCCTCTGGTGCCCTGAAAAACAGAGGGACGACGGAAATGCCCAGACCCACTTCTTTATCCACATGGGTGATTCCAGCATGAACATATCACAAGACCAAGCTGATCGCGGCCTCTCATCCCAGATTTCAGAAACCTGGATGAACAAAATGGCCCCAGAGAATGCCCAGTCAGACCCTTTTATCAACACAGATGATTCCAGCATGAACATAATACCACAGATCGGCTCGTCACAGTGAGTGTAACTCTCCTTTCCCCTCACTCCTCCTCTACTGCCCTTTCTCAGGGGGCCCTGTGCCTGCATTTTACATTTGTTTAAAAGCAGCTACTGATTGTTATATCTTATTTTCAAAAGTCTATTTAAAGAAACATTCCCTTCATAAAAGTGGAAATTATAAATTTTAAACCAAGGTTAAGT
Organism: Diceros bicornis minor; assembly: GCF_020826845.1. Classification (NCBI taxonomy): domain Eukaryota; kingdom Metazoa; phylum Chordata; class Mammalia; order Perissodactyla; family Rhinocerotidae; genus Diceros; species Diceros bicornis. The sequence continues at coordinate 19,491,487 of NW_026690866.1, forward strand.
GTCTTTGGCCCATGGTTGACCTAAATTATAGATAAGCTGAGAACACAAGATACAAAGCAAGTGAAAATGCTTCCTAGGAGAAAATGACTGAAGCATAGGCATAGAGGAGGAGAAAGCTCCTTTTCCAAGGAAAGAATAATGTACCCCAGGGTAAATGGGGAAAAAAAGAAGATCATTATATACAGGAATAGTATATAAATGTATATATAAGTTTATTTACATAAGTTGGATCTCACTGAATTATTCTGTAGTATGCATTTGCTTTTATTTAACAGTGCGTCCTGGAGACGTTTCCATCTGTATATAATGTCTACTTTAAAAATTTACATGACTGTACAAAATTCAGTTATATTTCTATACATTAACAATAAACAATTAAAAAGGAAATTGAGAAAACAATCCATTTACAATAGCACCAAAAATAATAAAAAATAAAGGAATAAAATTATCCAAGAAGGCAAAGACGTGTACAATGAAACTACAAAATGTATCTGAAATAAATTAAAGCAGCAACAAATACACAGAAAGACATCTATGTTCATGGATAGGAAGACTTTGTATTGTAAAGATGTCAACACCACCCAAAGTGATCTCCAAATTTAATGCAATTCTTATAAAATCCTAACAGTGTTTGCAGAGATAGAAGAATCCACCCTGAAATCCACATGGAATCTCAAGGGGCTCCAAACAGCCAAGACAATCTTGAAAAAGAACAGAGCTGAGGCCTAAAACTTCTTGATTTAAAAACTTACGACAAAGCTGTATTAATCAAAACAGTGCAGTACTGGCATAAAGACAGACATACAGGCCAATGAAATAGAATATAGAGCCCCGAAATAAACTTTTGCATATATGGTCAAATAATCTTTCACAAGGATGTCAAGCCCACTCAATAGGAAAGGACAGTCTCTTCAACAAATGGTGTTGGACAAACTGGCTATGTCACACAGAAGAATGAAGTTGGGCCCTTACTTTACATCATATAAAAAATTAACTGAAAATGGATCAAAAGCCTAATCATAAGAACTAAAACTATAAGACTCTTAGAAGAAAACATGAGAGGAAAACATCGTCACACGTGTCTTGTCAATGATTTCTTGGATATGAAACCAAAAGCAAGGCAACAAAAACCAAAATAGATAAGTGGACTATATAAAAATTAAAAACTTATGTGCATCAAAGGACACAATCAACAGAGTAAAAAGGCAAGCTATGGAATGGGTGGAAAGATTTGCAAGTCATACAACTGATAAAGGGTTAATATCCAGACTGTATAAAGAAATTCTACAACTCAACAACAAAAGACAAAAAACCCAATTTAGGGCCTGGCCCGATGGCTGAGTGGTTAAAGTTCTGTGTGCTCTGCTTTTGTGGCCCGGGTTGATGGGCTCATATCCAAGGCGCACAACTAATCCGCTCACCAACTATGCTGTGGGGGTGTCCCGCATCCAAAAACATAAAGGACGATTGGCGTAGATGTTATCTCAGGGTTAATCTTCCTCAAGCATAAAAAGTAGAATGGGCAACAGATGTCAGCTCAGGGAGAATCTTGCTCAGGAAAAAAAAAAAATCCCATTTAAAATTGTAAAAAATAAATAAATAAAGCACTTAGGGATAAATGTAGAACTCTAAAAAAAAAAACAATTTAAAAATGGGCAAAAGGGGAGTGACATCAGCATCATGGCAGAGTGAACTCTTTCTCCGATAGGATACAATAAAAGAGACAGTCACAGACCAAGAAGGGTCACTCACACAGCACAAAGGGACATTGGAGAGTCCCACACTGCTGCATATCTGAGAGTGGACATGCTGGGGCCCCCCAAGGAGGTGGGGAGAGGTAAGGAGAAATCCCCCCCCATCAGATCGGTGACTCTGGTCTGTGAGGCTCACAAAGGGGGGTGTGGCTGCCTTCTGCAGGGAAACTGTAGCCCGTCAAGCTCTCTCAGCCAGTGGGAAACTCCCACACAGAGGACTCAGAACTGCTGCAGGGGTGTATCAACATTTGAGGACCCCAAGAGAGAAGATAATGAGGGGCGAGTGAGAAGCCCCCCCAGGGACTGGGAGCACAAAAGAGAGAACCCTTCCCAACCACATGCCCGATGCTGCAGCTCCACTGATCAGTCAGAGCAGCCACAGCGCAGGCAGCCAGGGAGCACCAGCAGCCGCGGAGCACAGGGCGCTCAGATTACATAGCCCTTGACCCTTACCGAGTGGCAGGAGGGGGAAAATGCAACCAGATATTTCCAGGGTGAGGAAAAACACGGTGAATACAGCAACCACGTTGCAAAAGTACATTAAATCGCCATACCAGAAGGAAAATGACAAGCACCCAGAAATCAACCCTGAAGGCACAGAAATTCATAACCTAAATGACAGAGAATTCAAAATACCTATCATAAAAAAGCTCAACGAAATACATGAAAACACAGAAAAGCAATTCAACAAGATAAGGTGTTTCTTCACAAAAGAGATTGAAATCATAAAGAAAAACCAATCTGTATTGATAGAGATGAAGAACACAACGGAGGACATAAAGGAGAGTCTGAGATCTTTAAAGAACAGAGCTGACAATACGGAGGAAAGAATTAGCATTATCGAGGATAGGAATACAGATATGCTCCGGATGGAGGAGGAGAGAGAACTAAGACTAAAAAGAAATGAAGAAAGTCTCCAAGAAATATCCTACTCAATTAGAAAATGTAACATAAGAATTATAGGCATTCCTGAGGGAGAAGAGACGGAAAAAGGAACAGAGAGACTATTCAAGGAAATAATAGCTGAGAACTTCCCAAATCTGGGGAAAGAGCAGGAAATACCAGTAAGTGAAGCCAATATGTCTCCTAAATATGTCAACAGGCAAATGCCCTCTCCAAGGCATATAGTAGTATAGCTGGCAAAAGTTAATGACAAAGAAACAATATTAAGGGCAGCTAGACCAAAACAAAAATTAATGTACAGAGGAATTCCCATCAGGCTCTCAGCAGATTTCTAAACAGAAGCTTTACTGGCTAGGAGAGACTGGAATGATATATTCAAAATCCTAAAAGACAATATCTTTCAGCCAAGAATACTCTATCCAGTGAAAATACCCTTCAAAGATGGTGGAGAAATAATAATTTTCCCAGATAAACAAAAACTAAGGGAGTTCACGGCCATGAGACACCCACTGCAAGAAATGCTCAAGAAGGCCCTCATGCCTGAATAAAAGAAGAAAAAGGGAATACAGAGCTTGGAGCAAGGAGAAAAATAGGTAGACAAAATCAGAAAAAACAGTAGATCTTTATCAGAATAGGTTAGCAACCACTTAAATACCACAATGAAAGATCAAAGGAAGGATAACACCACAAAGAAATGTAACCTCATCACTTTAAACACACATCCACACTACAAGATGGAATAAGTTGTGACAAGAATAACTTAGAATGGGAAGAGGAAACAGATCAAATGGACTTAGTCTAAGGAAATAAGAGGCCATCAGATAATGGACTATCTCATTCACAAGATTTTTTATACAAATCTCAAGGTAACCACTAAACAAATAATCAGAACAAAATCACATATGATAATAAAGAGAAAACAAAAAATGTCATAAGACAGAACTATCAAACTGAATTGGCAGTCCAAAACACACGGGGCAAGAAACAAAGGAAATTCAAAAGAACCAGAAAATAAGCAATAAAAATGCAACATTAAGCCCTCATATTTCAATAATTACCCTAAATGTAAATGGATTGAACTCTCAAATCAAAAGACACAGAGTGGCAGGATGGTTTGAAAAGCAAGATCCAACAATATTCTGCCTCCAGAAAACATCTCAGCTCTAAAGACAAACAGAGGCCCAGAGGGAAAGGATGGAAGACAATACTCCAAGCTAATGGCAAAGAAAAAAAAGCAGGTGTTGCCATACTCATATCAGACAAAGTAGACTTCAAGATAAAACAGGTTCAGAAAGACAAAGAGGGCCACTATATAATGATAAAAGGGACCCTCTGCCAGGAAGATATATCAATTATAAGTATATATGCACCCAACATAGGAGCACCAAAGTACATAAAGCAACTATTAACAAACATAAAGGAGATATTAACAACAACACGATAATAGTAGGGGATCTTAATACCCACTTACATCAGTGGATAGATCATCCAGACAAAATGTCAATAAGGAAACAGTTGACTTAAATGAAAAACTGGATGAAATGCACTTAGTAGACATATAAAGAGCACTTCACCCAAAAACAACTGACTACACATTCTTCTCAAGCGTGCACAGAACACTCTGAAGGATAGACCTTATGCTGGGAAACAAGGCAAGCCTCAATAAATTTAAGAAAAATTAAAATAATAACAAGTATCTTTTCAGACCATAATGATATGAAACTGGAAATAAACTATAAGAAAACAACTAGGAAAGTGACAAAGATGTAGAGATTAAACAACATGCTACTGAACAACCAATGGATCATTGATGAAATCAAGAGAAATCAAACAATACCTAGAAACAAACACAAATGAAAATATGCCATACCAACTCACATGGGATGCAGCAAAAGCGTTCCTGAGAGAGAAATTCATAGCACTACAAGCCCACCTCAACAAACACTAAAAAGCCTAAATCAGCAACCTTGAATTACTCCTAACAGAACTAGAAAAAGTAAAACAAGCAAAGCCCAAAGTCAGCAGAAGGAGAGAAATAATAAAAATTAGAACAGAAACAAATGACATTGAGACTAAAAATACAGTAGAAAGGATTAATGAAACAAAGAGTTGCTTCTTTGAGAAGATCAATAAAATTGACAAATCCTTAGCCAGACTTACTAAGAAAAAGAAAGAAAAGGTTCAAATAAATAAAATTAGAAATGAAAGAGGCAAAATTACAACAGATACCATGGAAATACAAAGGATTATAAGAGAATACTATGAAAAACTATATGCCAACAAATTGGACAATTGAGAAGAAATGGATAAATTCTTAGACTCACACAACATCCCACAACTGAACCATGAGGAAATAGACAATCTGAATAGATGCATCGCAAGTAAAGAGATTGAAATAGTAATCGAAAACCTCCCAAAAAATAAAAGTCCAGGACCAGATAGCTTCTCCAGTGAATTTTTCCAAACATTCAAAGAAGATTTAATACCCATCTTTCTCAAACTATTCCAAAAGATAGAGGAAGATGGAACACTTCTTAACACATTCTGTGAAGCCATCACCCTGACACCAAAGCGAGGCAAAGACAATACAAAGAAGGAAAATTATAGGCCAATATCACTGATGAACATAGGTACAAAAATCATCAATAAAATATCAGCAAACTGAATACAGCAATACATTAAAAAGATTATACACCATGATCAAGTGGGATTCATACCAGGAATGCAGGGTTGGTACCAACTTAATACACCACATCAATGAAACAAAGAACAAAAACCACATGGTCATCTCAATAGACCCAGATAAGGCATTTGACAAGATCCCACATCCATTTATGCTAAAAACTCTCCACAAAATGTGTATAGAAGGAAAGTGCCTCAACATAATAAAGGCGATTTGTGACAAACACACAGCCAGCATCATACTCAATGGGGAATGTCTGAAAGCCATTCCTCTGAGAACAGAAACAAGACAAGGCTGCCCACTCTCACCACTCTTATTCAACATAGTACTGGAGGTTTTGGCGAGAGCAATTAGACAAGACAAAGGGATAAAAGGAATCCAAATAAGCAACGAAGAAGTGAAACTCTCACTATTTGCAGATGACATGATCTTATATACAGAAAACCCTGAAGAATCCATTGGAAAACTATTACAAATAATCAACTACAGCAAAGTCGCAGGGTACAAAATCAACCTGCAAAAATCAGTTACACTTCTGTATGCTAATAACAAACTAACAGAAAGAGCGCTCAAAAAGATAATACAATTTTACAATTGATTCAAAAAGAATAAAATATCCAGGAATAAATCTTACTATGCGGTGAAAGACCTATACAATGAAAACCACAAGACATTACTGAAAGAAATCGATAACGACATAAGGAAATGGAAAGAGACCCTATGCACATGGATTCGAAGAATAAACATGGTTAAAAAGTCTATATAACCTAATGCAATCTACAAATTCATCACAATCCCAATCAGAATCCCAATGACATTCTTCACGGAAATAGTACAAAGAATACTAAAATTCATATGAGGCAACAAAAGACCCCCAATAGCTAAAGCAATCCTAAGAAAAAAGAACAAAGCTGGAGGCATCACAATCTCTGACTTCAAAACATACTACAAAGCCATAGTAATCAAAACAGCATGGTACTGGTGCAAAAACAGACACATAGATCAATGGAACACAATTGAAAGCCCAGAAATAAAGCCACACATATACGGACAGCTAATCTTCAACAAAGGAGCAAAGAACATATAATAGAGAAAGGAAAATTTCTTCAATAAATGGTGCTGGGAAAAGTGGACAGCCACGTGAAAAGAATGAAAGTGGACCATCTGCTATCACCATTCACAAAAATTAACTCAAAATGGATCAAAGACCTGAAGGTGAGACCTGAAACTATAAAACTCATAGAAGAAAATATAGGCAATAAACTATTTGACATTGGTCAGAAAGGAATCATTTTGAATGCCATGTCTAATCGGACTAGGGAAACTAAAGAAAAATTAGGCAAGGAAGACTTCATCAGATTAAAAAGCTTCTACAAGACAAATGAAACCAGGATCAAAATGATTAGACAACCCACCAGCTGGGAGAAAATATTTGCAAAACATATATCTGACAAGTGGTTAATCTTCGTAATATATGGGGAACTCACACCATTGAACAACAAAAAACAAACAACCCGATCAGAAAATGGGCAGAGGAAATGAACAGACACTTCTCCAAAGAAGATATACAGATGGCAAATAGGCAAATGAAAAAATGTTCAACATCACTAATCATCAGGGAAATGTAAATCAAAACTACACTAAGATATCACTTTACACCCATTAGAATGGCTATAATCACCAAGACAAGAAAACAACAAATGTTGGAGAGGTAGTGGAGAAACAGGAACACTTATACACAGCTGGTGGGAACGCAAACTGGTGCAGCCTCTATGAAAAACAGTATGGAGATTCCTCAAAAAATTAAAAATAGAAATACCCTATGATCCAGCCACCCCACTACTGAGAATCGATCCAACGAACCAGAAATCAACTATCCAAAGAGGCTTATGCACCTTTGTGTTCATCACAACATTATTCACTACAGCCAAGACATGGAAGCAACCCAACTGTCCATCGACTGATGATTGGATCAAGAGGATGTATATATATATATATACACAACAGAATACTAGTAAGCCCTAAAAAGGACAAAATAGTCCCATTTGAAACAACATGGTTGGACCTAGAGGGTATTATGTTAAGTGAAATAAGCCAGAGAGAGAAAGACAAATGCCACATGCTCTCACTCATATGTGGAATATAAACCAACACACAAACAGAGAAAACTGTATAGTGGTTAGCAGGGGCAGGGGGGTGGGGGAGTGGGCACAAGGGGTGAAGGGAGACATGTATATAGTGATTGACAAACAATAATGTACAACCGAAATTTCACGATGCTATAAACTATTAAGACATCAAAAAACAGAGTAAGTTAGTATGCACCACTAGGAGGAAATGAAGTGGTAAACTCGTAAAAGACATTCTTTGATAATCTTTTGTATTTCTGAGACATGTGCTGTAATTTCTCCACTTTCATTTCTGATTTTACTTATTTGTGCCTTCTCTCCTTTTTTCGTGGCGAGTCTAGTTAAAGGTTTGTCAATTTTGTTTATTTTTTCAAAGAACCAGCTCTTGGTTTTATTAATTTTTCCATTGGTTTTTAGTCTCTATTTCATTTATTTCTGCTCTGATTTTTATTATTTTCCTTCTTCTACTGAATTTTGGCTTTGTTTGTTCTTCTTTTTCCAGTTCTTTTAGGTGCATTGTTAGATTGTTTATTTGAGATTTTTCTTGTTTGATGAAATAGGCCTGTATTGCTACAAACTTATGCGTAAAGATACATGCACCCCTGTGATCATTGCAGCGATATTCACAATAGCCAAGACTTGCAAGCAACCTAAGTGCCCATAAAGGGATTAATGGATAAAGAGGATGTGGTATATACACAATGGAATACTACTCAGCCATAAGAAATGATGAAATCCAGCCATTGTGAAAGCATGGATGGACATTGAGGGTATTACGCAAAGTGAAATAAGTCAGAGGGAGAAGGTCAAATACCATATGATTTCCTTCATTAAGTAGTAGATAATAACAACAACAAACAAACACATAGAGACAGAGACTGGATTGGTGGTTACCAGAGGGGAAAGGGGGAGGGAGGAGGGCGAAAGGGATAATTCGGCACATGTGTGTGGTGATGGGTTGTAATTAGTATTTGGGTGGTGAACATGATGTAATCTATGCAGAAATAGAAGTATAATGATGTACACCTGAAATTTATACAATGTTATAAACCAATGTTACTGCAATAAACAAAAAATTAAAAAAATATATATATATAAATTTGTTTGTGAGCTATGAGAAGTTTAATTTTATTGAGGTAAAATATGCCCTACCTACAGAACACCTACATGCAGTTACCATAATCAATAATTTCTCAAACTTGAAGTAAAATATACATTTCTTCTCATATCACTATTCTATATGTCATCTATAAGATATCAATGCTGTTACAGCAACTTTATTAATTGACTGAAAATATATAAATAATAGGCAGAGAATTCTTAAAGCAGAGACTTGAATAACTATAGCAAAAGAAGTGCTATCATAAGACCGCCATTTGATATTTTAGCTCATTTTTAAAAAGATGACTAAAATGTAAGATTTTTACAGAATAGGGGACCGTGACGGTTAAAACAAACAATGACAAGCAATTACACTATCTTATTAGCTTGCTATCTTAGGACTAGAAGAGGAATTCAAGATAATTAAAATGAAACAAAGTAGTTTTAAAAACTATTGATAGAGACTCTTTTTAACCTAACTCTCTATGTATTTGTGACAATTTTTAAAAATTATCTCTTAAAAAAAAGCATCTCTACTTGGCCCATTTGAAAAATCTCAAATTTTGCCCTTTGGAAATGAAAAACAATATCTAAAATAATTTCAAGAGACCATACCTTTCAGTTTATAGTAAACTAAAATTTTTATGAGTTGATTTCTCCTTATTAAAAACTATTTGTTTTAAATTTAGGTTGTAGAACTCAGATAGATGATTTAAGAGGCTCTGGGCATTTAGGCAGTTCTCAATTCTAAATCTCTCTATATTCTTTACTGAAATACATGGCTCATACATACCTCCTCTAACTGTTTTTTAAGATCAATTATTTCTTTTCTATATCTTTCCAGGAGAGCTTCATCACTTGATACCTCATTAACTTAAGGGATATTCTTCATAGACTGAGCAGTTCCGGCAAACTGGGAAAAAATACAAGAGAGTTAAGTGTTTGACACTGAAAAGTTAATTTACTTAATATTTAGATTCCTCGTAACTAAGTTTTGTAAAGAAAAATCAATACTCTTCCCAGGTGGCTTAATGCTTGTGAACACAGAGCATTCTATGTCCCTGTGACAATGCTCGTAATTTATCCTAGCTGCTAGTCTTCAGGAGAGTCAAAGAAATATCTTGATGACAGGTGCTGACAAAGAAACTACAAACACTGGCTCACTGGAATCCCATCTACACCTCAAAATCCTGTGCAAAGGTTCCTTCTACTCTAAAGATTTGCCTCCAGTCAAAAGACTCTCTCCTTCCTTTGATCTCTGTCCTACTTATTAGCCACTTAACTCTTAATCCATGGCAAGCATGTTGGAAGACAGGTCTTTTCTTCCCTATAAGACTATAAATTCTATGAAGCCAGGGACTCTATCTTCTATCTGCTTCTCTGGCAGGATTTTGATCCAGTGCTCAATAGCTACTTCAAGCAATGTTTCTTCACATATGAGTGTCAGAAGGAACTTTTATTTTGGTTAGGAAGCTTGGCCCTGAGCTAACATTTATTACCGATCCTACCCTTGTTTTGCTGAAGAAGATTGGCCCTGGGCTAACACCTGTGTCCATCTTCCTCTATTATTTTGTATGTTGGATTCCACCACAGCATGTCTTGATGAGCGGTATGTCAATCTGTGCCCAGGATTAGAACCTGTGAACCCCGGGCCACTGAAGTGGATCACGCAAACTTAACCACTATGCCACCGGGCTGGTCCCCAGAAGTAACTTTAAGAGGATATGTGTGGGGGACCATTAAATGACACTGAATCCTTCATTGAGATAGATAGTCTACTGACATTCCTCACTTTTCCTGTTTTAAAAAAACAGAAAATGCAGGCCTTAGGCTCAGAGAAATTTCAGACAATAATTCACTAACAGGAATTTAAGAATTATTTTGTTATAAATACACACCCACCAGTTTTTTGGGTCACCTTCTGTTTGTTGCAAGTGATAACCAGTTTTTCATTTATGGGATTGATATATAGTTTCCTTTTATAATAAGTTAAATTTAAAAAGTGAGTTATTTAAAGAAAAAATCAAGTCAATTTCAGTAAAATACTGAAGAACAAAATTGTGTAGGTGGCATATGAATGACTGAAGTTTGGGAAAATTAAGGAATGTTCTTTAGTAGACAACACATCAACTTTATTTTAACAGGTATATTATATCAATTAAAAAAACTGTACCTAATTTTAGTAGGTAATTTTTTCTTCTGAAAGATAATTTCCCCCCATAGTAAGTTGAGATAAAAATCAAACTCACTTGAAGAGTAGTCAGGGTTTCATTCAAAGACACTGGAATAATTGTGCAGATAATACATGTTTTTGCATTTCCTCCCAAGGAATTCTGGAGAATTCGTGTTAATTTGCTGTCTCGATAATTTATGAAAGCACTGAGTGAGGAACGAGTTTGGGAAGAAAAAAGAGTAAAACTTTTTATATAACAAACGTGGTTGGTTTTTAATGCAGAACCTTCAATTAACTACAGTTAAAAAATTGATTCTTTACAGGTTACACGAGGCCAAGCAAAACTACTAACTAAAAATATTCCATTTAATTTAGAAAGTAAACTTAGTAGGTCACAGTCATACATACAAGAAGCAATTCATGCTCATGGAATCACAGCAGCTTTTGAATATATGGGAGAAATCAGTACATTTGTTTGAGTGTCACTGAAATATCATAATTTTCCACCTAATGAAAAACGTTAATATTAATAGGTAAATGTACAATGGGATAAACTTACCCATCTTGTCCATCACTAAGTTTCTTGATCACTTGTCGCAAAACAAATAAGCTACGATTTATATTACAGCCTTCCTTGAGTTTCACACCTGCATTTATTAAATAAATAAATGAAACTAAAATTTTCCCCTGTACTAGATTATGAACTTACTTATCAGTAGGTTATGAGAGAAATTAGAAACTGCAGGGTCAGATGCTACAGTCTGGGCTTCAGATTAGATCTGCGCCCACCTTTATTACCACAGGTAGCAGGCGCTCTCTCTCTCTCTCTCCCACCTGTTACGTGAATCAGAAAGGCTCTCACCAGAGAAACAGCAAGAAGAAAAAGATGACTAAGAAAAGATTAAGGAGAGAAAGCCATGTCCTAAAAGAGGCCTGCTAACTCCTCAATTCAAATCTATTTTTCCAAACCCCCAAATATACGCAACTAATGACTTACAACCAAATTAGTTCATAGCAGCTCACAACCAAACACATTCTTATTTTTAAACTATTAATATGCCCACATGGCTCAAACAAAAACACACGGAAAAAGCCCTCTCTCACTTTTATGCTCCTTTCATTCAGTTCCTGTCCCTCTACCGGGAAACCACTGTTATTAGCTTATTCTTCTGGAGATTTTTAGAAATACAAGTTCATATATATTAAGTTTTCCCCTTTCTTTTTTAAACAAATAGTAGCATACCATACACACTATTTTGCACTTTGCTTTTTTCACTTGGCAACATACCATATATCTTATTGGTAAACACTGGTCTTTCTCATTCTTTTTTATAGAATGGAATATCATTGTATGGGTCTACCAGAATGTATTCACCCAGCAGCCTGCTGAGGGACACGCAGGTGTTCAGTCTACCCTGTACACAAAAAATACTGCAAGAATCATTCCGAATAGCGATTATCTCACAGGTGCCTTAGTCAGCTATTGCTGTAATATTGCTGTTACCAAGCCAGCTTAAAACAACAGGCCTGAGGAGCCACTGCTTTGGTGAGTACATGCCATGCTCAGCTGAGTGTCTCTATGTCAGGCTGCAGAAAATTAACACAGAGAGAGGCTTGACACATTTACGGTTCTGAAGCTTCCTATCCAAGTATGCTTTTCCATTTGTTTAAGTGTTCGGTTATGTCCTTCAGGTCTGTTTAAAGTTTTCTTTATTTTGATCTTGTGCAATTTTTGCTGAGTTTCTTCTCAGGTATTACATCTTCTAAGTCATTATTGTAAATGGGATCTTTTTGTACATTAAATATTCCAACAGGTTGTTCTATTATGAGTTATTCATGTCTGTACATTAATTTTGTACCCTGTCACCTTTCTGAATTTCCTTACTGATAATGGTGTCCATGGTACTCTCAGGAGCTTTCCAGCTATAAATCTCATACAGAGTTTTAGCATTTTAACTGATGCTATAGCAGCCCAAAGAATATAATTAACCAGATAAGGAAGCTGCTCTTTATGTTAAAGACTTTTTATCACAAAATTATCACCATTACCTTATTAGATTCTAAAATGCCTGCTGCCATTTGTATTCTGTAAAAGAACAGCAGGACATTCAGACCAACATATTTCATGAGTTTTCATTACCTTCAGCACCTGTTTTTTCAGCTCTTTCCCAGCCTGCAAGATCAACCAAATTCTGTAAGAGAGGAAAATAAAACATTAGGAAGGGTAACTTGAAAATAATAAAATCCAAACTACCGAAAGAACGTTTTTAATCCATGGCTTATCTGAATACCCCGTGTTTCCTAGTCTCTCACCCCACTCTTTAGGCCTTCCCTTGTCTGAGTCAAACTGACCTCTACACCTTGTTCCTTCTTTATAACGCATCCTCTATAATGTTGCCAGAATAGTTTCACTTTCTTGCACCAAGTTCAAAATCTTACCATGGTGAACACAGTTCTCCACAATCTGGTACTTGTGTTGCTCTAGCCTTATTCCTGGCCATCTTTTACTCTTAACTCTGGATGAGCTCCTGACTATGCGCTCCACAACTCATGTACTGTTACACTTTGCCATTCCCTTTGTTTAGCTAGTTCTGACCTTCTAGTCCACCCCTACTCTCTATTCAGCACCAAAGGCACATGTTACCTTCTCAGTGCAGCTTTGCCAACTTTATCTTTTTTCCCCCACACCTTGAATGAACTGTTCTTTCAACTGTGTACCCAGAGATCTTTACAGATATGACTTATTATTATAGCCCTTACTGTGTTGTGCTAGTCATTTATGTCTCTGACTACACTGTAGCATCTTTAAAAGCATGGGCCTCTCTTTAATTTCACAAATTTTGCCGAAACAAGTGACCTCCTGTCCTGTTCCAGGCAGCATGTCAGGTGCTGGGACATGGCAGTGAGCCAGACAAAGAAGGACCCTGCGCTCAGAGAGCTCACATTCTGCATGGGGTGGGATGGGGGAGAAAGTCAGTGAGAGGAGAGAAAAAGACAAATAAGCAACATATCACCATGAGGGTAATACAGACAATTTAAACAGAGTGCCAGAGGAGGGAAGAGGAGAGGTCAGAGTATGTTCTTAGGATTGAGTGGCAGGAGAAGGCTTCCTATTTAGCTAAAATCTGCAGTGACAGAGAAGAGGAAGCCAGCCAAGCAAAGACCAAGGGACCCAGACTCCCAAATAAAGAACAGCCAGCACACCCAGTCACAAAGCAGAAATGAGCTTTGTGTGTTCAAGAAAGAGAAAGGGCAGCATGGCAGCGTTGGTGAAGCAGAGATGGGACAAGACAGGGTAAGAGAAGTAGGAAGGGCTCAGATTATGTAGGGCTTTGTAGGCAAGAGTAAGAACTGCAATGGGAAGCCATTAGAGGGATTGAACAAGAGAGTGACATATCTTGATTTAACTTTCTGAAGGGTCACCTGTGGGCCCTGGGTGGAGAACAGATTGCAGAGGGGCAAGAGTGGCAGCAGGAGCCCAGTCAGGCGGCTTGTGCAGAAATCTGAGTGGAGATGACCGTGGCTTGTGCTGGGGAGTGTGCAGTGGAGACGGTAAGTATGGAGGGATGTCTTCTCTATTCTTTTCATCTCAGAGCTCAGCACTGTGCTCAGAACAGGGCAAAGGCTCAGTAAATATTCTTACTGCATTAAAAGGAAGTCAGAGATTTAAATTACTTCTCTCTGTGGAGACTTCCAGGGATAAGCAGGTCATTATACACTTCTGCTTTATAGTCCTATCTCAGATACTTCTTTCCTCAAAATATTCAAAGAAATTTGATGTTTCTTGTACAGTATCTACCACAGATGACCTAGATACATAATAAAGGGGTGAAGTGGTGGTGAAGGCAGCATGAACTAAGGTATAAAGATGGGAACAATCATTAGTGTTCAAAGATACCAAGAGGTCCAATCTACCTTTAAGGGAGGAGCTCAGGTGGAGCAGAAGGATGTCAACTTAGACTGGTTAAGACTGGACAGATCTTGTTAAGGAAGTGATGCAACAGAAGTTTAGCCACATTAGAATTCTGTATATTGGACTGAAAAAGGAAAACCAGGTCGTGGAGGCCAGGTCCAGTGGAATGATACAGTAATTCAAGTGAGATGAGGACTTGGGTATGACACCCATGGAAAGCTAAAGGGTGGAATCAATAAGAAATGGCGATGATGGGAAAAAAGGGAAGGCAGAAAAAGATGAGGCAAAGCTGACTTGGGTTTCCAGCCTAGATGACTAGGATAATGCTGAAACTACTGGAAAAAAGGAATATTCACCATGGTAACAAAAAATAACTTGGTTTTAGTAACACTAAAGTTTGAGCTAACAGTGGGACACAGTTATAATCTTTAGGAAGATGTGAATGAGAACTCAGAGATCTAGATACAATAAAAACTCGGCTGTCATCAAAAGAGAAATGCTAACATAAAGTCAGAGGGCAAGCATGGGAAGTAAGAAAGGCCACAGAACACTCCTGTGTTGTTGTTAGGAGGGTAGGAAAAAGAAGCCACAGAAGCGAACAGGGAAGGATCAGAGCTAAGAGAACCTGGATATTATTCTCCCAGAAAGGCCAGGAGACATTCAAACCAAGGCCCCCTCCAAAGAGCCAGAAAACGACTCTCTGGGAAGACTGCATTCCAAGAAGATACCTAGAGTGAATGGGAGTCTGGAGGGTTGGACTTGATGGTATCTAAAGTCCCTAGATAATAGAGCATCAAAGAACATGAGAAAAGTCCAAAAATGGATCACTGAATAGGTCAAGAGTATTAAAGCTAAATTATTAAAAGTTAAAATTTCACTGAAATATCACAGGCCAGGTTTGGGAAACAAAACAGAAGTTAGGTTTTGTAGCATTTTTTGTTGTTAAATTAAAGCAGGACTAGACTATTGAAATAAATATTATACTGCGTAATAAAATAACTGAGGTGAACTAGAATTAGATATTTAATTAAGACTCTGACTTTTCAAAATCTAAAAGTGAATAAACATATTATAGATTTATTACTTTTTTCCCTGAAGTTTTCAAATCAAACAGAATAATCTTAAATCATATCCCACATCAAGCTAAAGAATTTAGTCCCTGAAGACAGAGAATAAAGCAATAATGGTAAGGAATAGGAAGGAAACACAAAAATGAGAGATGATACAGTGCAGCAAAAAGGAAATGGGGGTTTACTTATATGGAAAGAAGGAATATTTGTATAATGCTTATATTCACTTATTCAACAAACAAGTATTGAAGATAAACTAGGTACAATGTGCTGAGGCTACAAAGATGAATGAGATATCACCCTTCTCTGACGGATTTACAGCATAAACATTGTGTTTATAATCTAAAATTTATTTTCTTATTGTACCTAAAAATGAACTTGAACATGTGATTTATTTATAACCATCCACGTAGGTTTTTGTTGATTTCCCAAGTCTCAATTCTATTGGCTGAAACTAAATAAATAATAAAAAATATCCGGAGAGAAGTCAAGATGGTGGCATAAGCAGACTCTGAACTCAACTCCTCCTGGGGACACAGACAATTTACAACTACTCATGGAAAAATTACCCCTGAGAGAGAACTGAAAACTAGATAAGAGGAACTCCTGCAACAAAGGACAATCATAATTGAGGTGGAAGAGGCAGAAACTCCCTTCTGGAGAGAAAAAAATGCCGCCTTCACGAGCTGCAATGCTTCACAGCCACCCGGGAGCAGGCCAAAGGTACACAGCTCTCCCTGGAGGAGCGGGGCCCTGAGCCGGGGAGCGCCCCTGCTCTAGGCACTTCGTGGACCCAGCACAATCGAGGTGAGTGGCATAATATCTGACTTTGCCTCCTACTAAAACATTGGGGAGTACCCCCATAAAAGCTGGTTCACGAAGAAATTAAAACCGACGTTTAGAGGGCCCACGCGCAAACACACCCGTTTCAGAAATCAACATAAAATCACCAGAAAGAAAGGTGCACAGTGCTTTGGTGAAAACAGACTCACCTGATAGGCTCTGAGTGCATCTTAGTGAGAGGTGAGACCTCTCCAGGAACTGGGACATTGCCGGCGGCCATTGTTGTGGCCTGGTGTGGGCGTGCTGACACAGACACCATTGGAGTTCTCCCTGGGGCCTGCTAGCCCAGGGTCTGTCCCCCTACTAGAGCACCAGTTTAATCCAGCTCAGCCAGGGCAGGCAGCCCACCCTGTTGTTGGCCCCACTCAGCAACAAGCCCTCAGGCAACTTGTGGGCCTGCATACATTGGTGACTGGATTCTCTGCAGCCTGGTGACTGAGCCCACTTCTGTGGGGCAGGGCGTTCACAAGGAGTAGGTGGAGAGTGTGGGGCAGTGGTGGAGTGTGGGGTGCGCCCACCGTGGAGAGACTGGGTCCACTTCAGGATGTTGCGCACATGGGCCAGGACTGTGTTGACTGTGTGTGTGGACCTGTGGGCGGTGGGGCTTGTCAGCTGCAGAAGACTTGTGCTTCCCAAAGACCCACATAGGGGTTTTGCCCCACCTACCGAAGCCTGAAACAATTGGGTGCTCCCATGCCTGAGGCCAACCCCACCCAGCTGCAATCATCAGAGAGCTGACAAGAGACTTAAAAGCTGGAGGCTTGTAGCAATTGTGAGCCCCTGAGCCTAACAAACTGCCACGCTGGGGGCCTACTCACTTGAAAGAACTACTGCAAACTAAATGTGGTGTTAGAACTTGCAGCCAACTGTGCTGGGGCTTCCCACACCTGATAAAGAGACTGAAGTGCCCACAACAACTACATAACTCAGCCTCTCTGGGCGCCTACAGGGAGAACAAACATACCACAACAGAAGGACACACGTAGCCCACATAGCGGTCACTCCTGGAACATTGAGAACTGAGGGAAGCACACTGCAGGCCTGCTAAGGCATCACTTATATAAGGTCACCTATCCAAGTGCAGGGCATGTAGCTGACCTAGCTAATACACAGACACGGGCACAGGAAAAGTGGAAAAATGAGAAGGCAAAGGAATACCTTCCAAGTAAGGGAACAGGACAAAACCCCAGAAAAGGAACTAAGTGAAACAGAAATGAGCAAGCTACACGACAGAGAGTTCAAACAAAGAGTGTTAAGGATGCTCACTGATCTGGGGAGAAGAATGGATGAACTCAGTGAGAATGTCAAGAAAGAAATGGAAGATATAAAAATGAACCAATCAGAAATGAAAAATACAATACTAGAAATGAAAAATTCACTAGAGGGACTCAAAAGCAGAGTTGAGGAAACAGATGAACGGATCTGCGAGCTGGACGAAAGACTAGAAGAAATTACCCAAGCTGAACAGGTAAAAAAAAAAACAGAATTAACAAGAGTGAGGACAGTCTAAGGGACCTCTAGGACAACGTCAAGTTCACTAGCATCCGAGTTATAGGTGTCCCAGAAGGAGAAGAGCGAGACAAAGTGGCAGAGGATCTATTTGATGAAATAATAGATGAAAACTTCCCTAACCTAAGGAAGGAAACAGACATCCAGGTACAGGAAGCACAGAGAGCACCAAAGAAGATAAATCCAAAGAGGTCCACACAAAGACACGTCATAATTAAAATGTCCAGAATTAAAGATAGAGAGAGAATCCTAAAAGCCCCAAGAGAAAGACAAGTTACATACAAAGGCAACCCCATAAGTCTATCAGCTGACTTCTCAGCAGCAACCTTACAGGCTAGAAGAGAGTGGCACCACATAATTAAAGTGCTAAAAGGGAAAAACTTACAGCCAAGAATACTCTAGCCAGCAAGGTTATCATTCAAAATGGAAGGAGAGATAAAAAGTTTCCAGACAAAAAAATTAAAGGAGTTTGTCACCTAAAAGCCAGTGCTAGAAGAAATGTTAAAGGGGCTGATTTGAGGGGAAAAGAGAAGACCACAAATAGGAAAAATTATCTATTTCCATGATAAGAGAGTAATGGATACAAATGCACAAAAAAGAGGTTAGATATGATACCAAAAACATAAAATGAGGGAGGAACGGAGTTAAAGAGTAGAGCTTTCAGACAGAGGTCAAACTAAAGAGACCATCAATTCTGTATAGAGGTCTACTAAAACACTGAGAAAAAAAGTTAAAAAATGGCAGTAAGTACATACTTATCAATAGCTACTTTAAACGTCAATGGACTAAATACTCCAATTAAAAGGCGTAGGGTGGCTTTTTGGATAATAAAACAAGACCCATATACATGCTGCATACAAGAGACACACTTCAGACTTAAAGACACTCACAAACTGAAAGTGAAAGGATGGAAAATGATACTCCACGCAAATGGCAATGAAAAGAAAGCTGGGGTTGCAATACTCATATCAGACAAAATAGACTTGAAAACAAAAACTGTAAAACGAGACAAAGATGGTCAATACATAATGATCAAGGGAATGATCCAACAAGAGGATATAACACTTGTAAATATTGACGCACACAACATAGGAAAAGCTAAATATATAAAGCAATTATTAACAGACATAAGAGGAAAAATAGACAGTAACACAATAATAGTAGGGGACTTTACCACTCCACTTACACAAACGGATAGATCATCCAAACAGAAGACCAATAAGGACACACTGGCCTTTAATGACACACTAGAACAGATGGACCTAGTAGATATACACAGAGCATTCCATCCAAAAACCGAAGAATACACGTTCTTTTGAAATGCACATGGAACATCCTCCAGGGTTGATCACATATTATGTCACAATACAAGTCTACATAAATTTAAGAAGATTGAAATAATACCAAGCATCTTTTCCGACCACAATGGTATGAAACTAGAAATCAACTATAGGAAGAAAATCAGAAAAGCCACAAATAGGTGAAGATGAAACAAAATGCTACTGAACAACGATTGGGTCAACGAAGAAATCAAAGAAGAAATCAAAAAATACCTGGGGACGAATGAAAATGAAAATAAGACATGCCAGAATTTATGGGATACAGCAAAAGCAGTACTAAGAGGGAAGTTTATAGCAATACAGGCCTAGCTCAACAAGCAAGGAAAATCTCAAATAAACAATCTAAAAATGCACCTAAAGGAACTGGAAAAAGAAGAACAAACAAAGCCCCAAATCAGTAGACGAAGGGAAAAAATAATAATCATTGCAGAAATAAATGAAATAGTAACTACTAAAACAGTAGAAAAAAATAATAAAACCGAGAGCTGGTTCTTTGAAAAGATAAACAAAATTGACAAAACTTTAGCTAGACTCACCAAGAAAAGAGAAGGTTCAAATAAGTAAAATCAGAAATGAAAGAGGAGAAATTACAACAGACACCTCAGAAATACAAAAGAATAAGAGGACAATATGCAAAGCTATATGCCAACAGATTCAACAAACTGGAAGAAATGGATAAATTCTTACAATCATACAACCTTCCAAAACTGGATCAAGAAGAAATAGAGAATTTGAATAGATCAATCACCAGTACAGAGATCGAAACAGTAATCAAAAAATCTCCCCCAAAATAAAAGTCCAGGACCAGACGGCTTCCGTGGTGAATTCTACCAAACATTCAAAGAAGACTTAATACCTATCCTTCTCAAACTCTTCCAAAAATTTGAGGAGAGTGGGAAGCTCCCTAACTCCTTCTACGAAGCTGACATTACCCTGATACCAAAACGAGACAAGGAAAACACAAAAAATGAAAATTACAGGCCAATATCAGTGAGGAACATCGACACAAAAATCCTCAACAAAGTAGCAAATCGCATACAACAATACTTTAAAAAGATTATACACCATGATCAAGTTGGATATATTCCAGGGATGCAGGGATGGTTCAACATTTCCAAATCAATCTATGTAATACACCACATTAATAAAATGAAGAATAAAAATCACATGATCATCTCAATAGATGAGGAGAAAGCATTTGACAAGATACAGCACCCACATATGATAAAATCTCTGAATAACATGGGTACAGAAGGAAAGTACCTCAACATAATAAAGGCCATACACGACAAACCCATAGCTAATATCATCCTGAATGGTGAAAAACTGAAAGCTATCCCTCTAAGAACAGGAACCAGACAAGGATGCCCACTCTCACCACTCCAATTTAACATAGTACTGGAAGTCCTAGCCAGAGCAATCAGGCAATATAAAGAAATAACAGGGATCCAAACTGAAAGGAAGAAGTGACACTCTCACTATTTACAGATGACATGATTTTATATATAGAAAACACTAAATAATCCACCAAAAAACTTTTAGAAGTAATAAATGAATATGGTAAACTTGCAAGATACAAAATCATCATAAAAAATCAGTTGCATTTCTATACACTGACAACAAAGTAGCAGAAAGAGAAATGAAGAAGTCAATCCCATTTGCAGCAAAAAGAATAAAACACCTAGGAATAAACTTAATCAAAGAGGTGAAAGATCTAGTACACCGAAAACTATAAAACATTGCTGAAAGAAGTTGAAGAAGACACAAAAAAAGGGAAAGATATTCCCTGCTCTTGGATTGGAAGAATTAACATAGTTAAGATGTCCATACTTCCTAAAGCAATCTATAGATTCAATGCAATCCCTGTCAAAGACAGGGACAACATTTTTCACAGAAATAGAACAAAGAATCCTAAAATTTATACGGAACGACAAGAGACCCTGAATAGCCAAAGGAATCCTGAAAGAAAAGAACAAAGCTGGAAGTATCACACTCCCTGATTTCAAAATATACTACAAAGCTATAGTAACCAAAAGAGCATGGTACTGGCACAAAAACAGACACACAGATAAACAGAATAGAATCAAAAGCCCAGAAATAAAACCACACATCTATGGATAGCTAAACTTCAACAAAGGAGCAAAGAACATACAATGGAGAAAAGAAAGCTTCTTCAACAAATGGTGTTGAGAAAACTGGACAGCCACATGAAACAAAATGAAAATAGACTCTTACCCTACACCATACACAAAAATTAACTCAAAATGGATTAAAGACTTGAATGTAAGACCTGAAACTGTGAAACTTCTAGAAGAAAACATAGGCAGTACGCTCTTCAATATCAGTCTTTGCAACATATTGTCAAGCACCATGTCTAACCGGGCAAGAGAAAAAATAGAAAAAATAAACAAATGGGACTACATCAGACTAAAAAGCTTCTGCACAGCAAAGGAAACCATCAGCAAAACGAAAAGACACCCTAAAAATTGGGAGAAAATATTTGCAAACTATACATCTGATAAGGGGTTAATCTCCAAAATATATAAAGAACTCATGCATCTCAACAACAAAAAAAAATGAACAACCTATTTAAAAAATGGGCACTCATATGATATTTGACCTTCTCCCTCTGACTTATTGGACATTGCGGGTATTATGGAAAGTGAAATAAGTCAGAGGGAGAAGGTCAAATACCGTATGATTTCCCTCATTAAGTAGTAGATAATAACAACAACAAACAAACACATAAAAACAGAGTTTGGATTGGTGGTTACCAGGGGGAAGGGGGGAGGGAAGAGGGTGAAATGGATAATTCGGCACAAGTGTGTGGTGATGGGTGGCAGTTGGTATTTGGGTGGTGAACATGATGTAATCTATGCAGAAATAAAAGTAGAATGATGTACACCTCAAATTTATACAATGTTATAAACCCATGTAACTGCAATAAACAAAAAATTTAAAAACATAAAAATTAATTTAAAAAAATGGGCAAAAGACCTGAACAGACATTTCTCCAAAGAAGATATACAGATGGCCAACAGGCACATGAAAAGATGTTCACCATCATTAACTATCAGGGAAATGCAAATCAAAACAACAATGAGATTTCACCTCATGCCCGTCAGAATGGCTATAATTAACAAGACAGGAAACAACAAGTGTTGGAGAGGATGTGGAGAGAAGGGAACTCTCATACACTGCTGGTGGGAGTGAAAACTGGTGCAGCCACTATGGAAAACAGTATGGAGAGTCCTCAAAAAATTAAGGCTAGAACTACCATACGATCCAGCTATTCCACTGCTGGGTATTTATCCAAAGAACTTGGAACCTCCAATGCATAAAGATACATGCACCCCTGTGTTCATTGCAACGTTATTCACAATAGGAAAGACCTGGAAGCAACCTAAGTGCCCATCAAGGGACGAATGGATAGGAAGATGTGGTATATATACACAATGGAATACTACTCAGCCATAAGAAACGATGAAATCCAGCCATGTGTGACAACATGGATTGGCATTGAGGGTACTATGCAAAGTGAAATAAGTCAGAGGCAGAAGGTCAAATAGCATATGATCTCACTCATTATGTAGTAGATAATAACGACGACAAACAAACACACAGAGACAGAGATTGGATTGGTGGTTACCCTAGGGGAAGGGGGGAGGGAGGAGGGCAAAAGGGATAATTAGGCACATGTGCGAGGTGATGGGTTGTAATTAGTATTTGGGTGGTGAATGTGATGTAATCTATGCAGAAATAGAAGTATAATGTTGTACACCTGAAATTTACACAATGTTATAAACCAGTGTTACTGAAATAAACAAAAGTATCCCCATATTCCATCACCACTTTAACTTTCAAATGTGAATAAAAAAAAAAAAAAACCCAAACCCATTTGCTTACTGGTTAGGAAAGGCCTCAACTCCTACAGTCCTTACATCTAAATTGTAGGAGAAGGCAGCCATAAAAGAACAGGAAGAAAGATCTCTTGAATTCTTCCTACATGTTAACTAGTCATCTCGTGCTACAGATGAGAATAAACTACCAATTCATAGATGTTTTTGCCTATTTAGTTCAGTTAACAGTTCTTATGAAACCAAAGATCCAGCAGCTGAATTAAACTTTGCTTTGGTCTGTAGAGTACATCATCATGGTTCATCAACACTCACCAAATGGGACATCTTGACAGATCCTTCACAATTAGAGGGTTCATCTTTCTCTCTACTTTCCAAAATCTAGACAGAAATGGCAACTTGTAGAAAAATTAGTGTATTCTTAATTGGAAAGACCAAGTAGAGAGAAAATTACCTACCATCCTAAAAATAGCATGAGAACGACTGCTTCTCTGATTCATTTTTGTAACTCTATAATGTCTGTTCTCTGTAAAAATGAGTCACATTTCAGCTGCATACATTAAAATGCAAAGAAAAACATTAACTTTTATTTTAACTTAAGAAAGAAAAGTGTGGTTTGAAGCCTAAATACATTCAACTGAATAGTTTTTACAAATGTTTTGAAGAAACACAGCATAAAGTCTTACTTTCTCCCTTTGTGATCCACTTCAAAGCCATTTCTGGTGTATAAACAACTTCCTCTGTGAGATCACCCACATACGGATTCCTCTGAAACAAGGTTAATGATTGGAAGAGTAGAGAAATAGAAGTCACTTAAAAGTTTGCATCTCAAAAAGAAGGTGCAAACTATTACAGCATTCATTTGTGGAAGGTAAAAGTGGGCAATGGGGACTATTACTCTGTAAAAAAAATAACAAGTAAGCCTATGATATTTACAATTTATTTCCTATATCAAAGCACACCAAATTCTAACTTCATCTTATTCTTTTTAGACACTTACACAAAGGTATTACAGCTGTCAATATTTAAAAACGATACATATCCCTTAAAAGATGAGCTCTATGAACACAAGTAAGAAGACAAAAAACAAATCACAGAAACAGGAGACACTTTAAAAAATATGGAAATTAAAGGTAAACGTTCATGAACAATAATCTCATTAAGTCAGTCTATTTGTTGAGCCACTCTCTTAACTCTGTTACTCACACTGAAGTCTTCTCGAATTATTAAAGATTTCATTTTTTGAGTGTCACAGAGTAAGTCTGTAATGGTTTCATTGTATATCTCCATGTAAGACACACGTAAGAGAAATTCCCTATCAGGAAACTAGAATAAAAAATATGTAAAAACGTCAGAGATCATCCAATTACGAAAACCTATTACTGAATGCTTATGTGCTCTTATTAAACATTAAAATATTCTTTGAGAAGTTATCTTTGTAAAATAAACAAAAAACAAAACAAAAAAAGCCCCTATGGTTCTACATCGAGAAAAATAAACACAAATATAAATGCATTGTTTTGGAAATAATGAAAATATAGTATTATAGCATTAGAAGAGGAGAGTGCTTAGCCCAACTCTTTAAGCTTAAAATAAAACCCTACCAAGAGATGTTCAAATAAGAACCTTAAAAATCATCAGGTTGCCTATCCTGGTCTCCTAACCATATCGACCCTCTCCTGCTCCTTAATGATCACTGGCAGCTATTCAAAGGCAGTGATAAGACTTCTTGTTTCTCAATGCCCACTTTTTAGCAGGCGTATTACTGCTTCAGGATGCAAGGGAAAGAATGAAAGAAGTTTAAGCTCTATAAAGTCAGTTTGTGGGGAAAAGTGAATCTATGCTCTGCCTTTCTTCTTTCCCTGTGGATAACCAAGAGAGAACTGTAAGCATACTTCCTTTCACCATGAGAAGACATTACTACTTTTACCTGTATGTACTAGAAATTTAGCTACTTACCTTCTTAACTTTGTTGAAAATGTCATGAATTGCCCTGGGGATTATTCCTAAATCATCTTTGGAACCGATCATGGTATATGTTTTGCCTGAAGCAGTCTGCCCATAGGCAAATATAGTACCTGCAGAAACAAAACAGACACACGCAAGAATAAAAATGAATCTAGAGTGTGTAAAACTATCAATACTGTTGAACAGACACCCAAGACTAAATAAAGCATTTCTGCAGTGAATACAAACCATTGTAGCCTTGCATGGCAGAGTCTATGATTGGTACTGCTATTTCTTCATACACAATTTCAGTCGATTCATTATTGAGAAAGACACGATCTAAAAAAAACAAAAACACAGAAGTTAAAGTAAACAAATCAACTATGCATTCATTCTGAATTAGTAGTTGCCCAAAGAAATAAAATTGTCAGAATATGGTATGATAAAATATTTGTCGCAATATTTTCTTCAACTTAGTAGTCCTCTGAAAATACACTTCTCTATAAGGTAAAATGTGTTGGTTCTCACACACAAAAAAACACAAGTCAGTTATCCTATGTGCTTTCAAGAGAGAGTAAGGCACAGTGGCTGAATGTGGGGGTCTGGAATCTGACTGTCTGCGAATCTTGGTTCTGCAAGTAAGTACAAGCTGTGTGACTTTGGGCAAGGTGGTTGATGTCTCAGTGCCTAAATTCCCTAACCTGTAAAATGAATACATATTATCTTCCTTATAGAATTACTGTGAGCCTATGGTTAATACTCGGGAAATGTGAACTATTACTAGTCTTTGAGAAATTTTAGTGTTTATACCATGTCTAGCAAGAAGGCCTGGCTCAAACTAAACCAGGAAATGCAGACATTTGGAAGAAAAGTACTGAACGAAGCTGAGGGGTTACAGAGAATGGCCGGTTGGCTGGCTGCTGAAGGCTGGGTTTAGGGCAGCATTTGCACTGATGAATCCACTAGCCCAGGATGCAGTTTCTGTTTTTGTAAGCGCATCAGGAATGGACCACTCTTTCAGTGGTGGCCTCACATTAGAAAGCTTACAAGAATGGATTTGTAAATCAGGAGGGAAATGTACAGACCATCTTGAGAAACTCAGTGATGACACTGCTCGCACCATGACCACATATCTGCCCTTGTAGGTGGAACCATATGGAGAGCCAAAGTGCCATTGGAAAGCTGTTGGGGTCCTGATTTCAGAGCAAGGACAGATGGCAGGATTATTCAGATCTCAACGCCAACAGCTTCAGACAGGTGGGTGAGTCCAAATCCTTTGTGAGCATGCACGGCCACTGACAACCTATAGTACTTGAGTCTGAATGCCTGTGTATCCCTTGTTCTTGTTTTTCTAATCTCTGGCACACACTGTTTTACCTTTTTAAAAATTATGTTGATACTATCAAATAGTCTTTTAGCAGGAATCATTTTTTAACCTATACATCTTTGCTCCAAAGCCTTATATGCTGGGTTTCTAGTGTAACACTAACTCGACAACCTAAGCACTCGTACTCCTAAGGTTGTTGAGAGGACCTCACTGTCCTCTACGGTACCTAAGTGGAAACATGGTAGTGTGGCTGGAACATAGATCTGACTCCCCCATCTGCTGGCTGTGTGACTTGCGTATCAGTTCCTCATTAAAATGGGAAGGTACATACTGCACAGGCTGGTTAGGAGAAATAAATGAGTTAATATACATGAAGTGCTTAGAATGGTGTCTGGCACATTGTCAGCACATATATGTGTGGGAAATCAATACACAAATCAGCCTAGCCAATGTTGAGGGCCTCCAAGTCCCTTTCTCCCAGCTGGTTCTCACTCATCCTGCAGGCTCCAGGGTAAGTGGTACCATTTCAGACACCTAGACTAGTTAGACCCCCTGCTACAAACTCCCACAAAGCTATGTCATCACGAGTGTAATTAGTTGTTGAAAGCCTTTCTTCCCACCATATGATAAGCTCCACAAAAGTGGTGGTAGGTCCCTGCTGTATTCTAGCAAAGAAGGAATATCTTCACTATTTATTCTGTCAAGAGTTTTCCTGAAAATAATTGTGGAAAGAATATACTAAACTGAAACATCTTAAAGATGACTCGACATTAAGCAACAAATTTTGGGCTTACAGAGTCTTAGGCCACAAATACACTAACAAATAAGAGGAACAGTGTTAGTTTCAGTCATAAGGCACTATGACTATAATCGTGTTTTAAATATCAATTTATTACCTTACTTATCATATGTGATAAACAATTTTTTAAAATTTCCACTGAAGGAGTTTACGGAAGGCTTAGTCTGATCTTTAATGACAAATGCAGTATTATTGAAAAGCCTTTTGTACTCAATAGAAAAGAATAATACGTTACCCTTTGATGCTATTATAAGCTTACCAAAATTGAAGGATATACTTCCATCAACTTGATAAATAGTATTATTGTCAGTTTTCCAGTGATCTTGCATAGCCCCTCCAAGAGCTTCTTTCCTAAAAGAATAAAAACAGTGCATTTTAATACAACTGGTTTTGAAGTCATGTTACATGAAAGAGAATTTAAAAGATTTCATATTCTGAAGAATATTCCAAAAGATCTTAATGACCTATACTATATACAAGAGCCATGTGGAAAGTCCCCCGTTGAGGGGTCAGCACTTTTAAGTGGGGTTTCAGCGACCTCCTGCCCTGTCATGGGCCTTTCCTTGGGAAGCTCTCCACTCCCCTCCCCCTACCCAGTACTGGCCACTGAAGAGAGACATTCAAATCCAACTCCAATTATGTCCTTCCTGCTTAACATCTTTGAAAACCATCTGAAATCCTTAATATGGCACATGAGACTGGGATCATGTTTATTTCTCTCTTCAACCTTATCTTCCTCTAACTTCCTATATACCCCCTAACTCCATACAAATCAACTATCTGAAGGTTCCCCCAAGATAACAGATTCAATCCCTCTGTGCCTGGAATACCCTGGCTTACCTTTCCAACAAATAACTTAACTATTCTTTCAGGAGTTTCCTGACACCAGCCCTGCCCCTTTCCCCACATTGTTATCTAAGGGAAGCACTAATGAGCCCTCAGCAAACACTCTCCACCTGCCTGTCATAGCACTTGTCACAATGTATTGTAATGGTTTCTTTATGTAGCTGTCTTCTAATGCATTAGATAATGAGCTCCTAAAAAATAGGAAATTCCTCATCTGGATATGCTCATTTATTAAACACTCTAATATTTACCACATAATTCTCAAACAGAAAAATGTGTTTGTATTCTTGGGGAGGGGCAGAGATTAGAGAAGCAAAAAGCCTTCATTTCTTCCCGTTCCCCAGGGCAACAACGGTAGTACCTACACTGTACCCAAAAAAAAAAAATGGACTTCAATACTGATAAATCTCAGTCATTCAACATTCTGCTTGCTGAATTCAGCCATTGACTGTGAAGTCTTGAGCGCCGTCTGAACCCAGTGCAACAAGAGAGACTCGGCCTTGCTGTCAAGGACACAGTAGAGGGGGAGACAGCCTAGTGCACCAGGACCACCTGTGAGGAGCGGCAGAAGCTCTTTCCCACAGGCGTCCCTGACTGGGGGGGGTGGGCAAGCGGGGGCAGGGTCAAGGAGGTGGGGGCCTGAGTTACAGCGGAGTCAAGCGAATCCCACAGCGGGACCCTCCAACCCCTCCTTGTCACTGTACCAAGAAGGAAACCGTGCAAGGCTGTGCGGGAACGGGTGGCCAGGAGCAACTCCTCAGCTCCGGGCTGCCTCGGGGACCTGGCCGGGTCGTGCCGCCTACCTGCTGAGGGGCCGCAGGCGCACGCAGACGGTGATGACCTTCTCCTCCGCCATCCTGCTGGCCATCCTGCCTTGAACGGGAACTGGTCCAGATGCCGCGCTGCAGCTGCGGAGCGCCAGGCCTCCCCGCTTAAAGCTTTCAATTTCCCCAATGCCGCGTTTGAATGGGCTGCCGCCTCCTGATGCTTCTCACCTGCAGCGCATGCTCAGCTAAAGGGGGCAGGGGGGTTAAAGGGTCTGGAGATAGCGCTCTAGGGGAATGCAGAGAGCCGCTATCCCAGTAATAGCAGAAATTGCTGTCACCTGCTGAAAGCCACTGAGGGGCAGGCAGCCATTTACAAACACATCCTCCACCGCACCCTTCAAGAGTTTGCAATCTGTAGAAAAAACAACGCAGAAAAAGTTTTTCACTAACAAAAGAGAATTATGACATTTAAACAATCACACTTTATTTTTTAATTAAAATGAGTCAAACGACGAATTGCAAGTCACTACCCAGCCCAGAAACATAAGAAACTTGTGCTGTTTAGAAACTCTGAGATTTAGGTTTCTCCTCTTGCTTTCTTTTTCTTGAAACTCCTGTTTCCATTGGCTGTCAGTTCCTGAAAGGTTGACTTAGGAAAAGAATTACCGAAGAATGGAAAAACTCACTTAGTAATGAGCTGAAACTTTTATTAGTGGAAGTGGGAAAGTAATTCTAAATTCTTTCCCAGAAACAGTGCTTGATTTTCCTTTGTTTTAAAGATTTATTTATTTATTTATTTTGCCCCCCAAAGCCCCAGTAGATAGTTGTATGTCATAGTTACACATCCTTCTAGTTGCTTTATGTGGGACTCGGCCTCAGGATGGACGGAGAAGTGGTGCCTCGGTGCACGCCCGGGATCCGAACCTGGGCCGCCAGCATCGGAGCGCGTGCACTTAACGGCTAAGCCACGGGGCTGGCCCTTCCTTTGCTTTAAATATGCATCTCTGTAGGAGATTTCATTTTCTTTCAGTCCTTTTCTTAGTTGATTTAAGATGCATCAAGAATTAACTCCTTTCAGGGTCCGCCCGGTGGTGCAGCAGTTAAGTGTGCGTGCTTCACTTCGGTGGCCCAGGGTTCGCATGCTTGGAACCCCGGGCAGGCACCAATGCACTGCTTGTCAAGCCATGCTGTGTCAGTGTCCCTTATAAAGTAGAGAAGATGGGCACAGATGTTAGCTCGGGGCCAGTCTTCCTCAGCAGAAAGAGGTAGACTGGCATCGGATGTTTGCTCAGGGCCAGTCTTCCTCACAGACAAACGTATTAAAAAAGAATTCTCTCCTTTCCCTCACCAAAAACATGACCTGCAGTTACTAATAACGGTTCATTATTTAGAGGAGTAGAAAAGTCTATTGATTCAATAAAACTATTTTGGAGGGTAATTTTGCAATATCAATAAAATATGAAAGGCACGTGTATGCCAGCAATTCTAAGACTTTATTTATAGATCTATTTGAAGTGATGAAATCCCGCCATTTGTGACAACATGGATGGGCATTGAGGGTATTATGCAAAGTGAAATAAGTCCGAGGGAAAAAGTCAAATACCATATGATCTCACTCATTAAGTAGTAGATAATAACAACAACAAACAAACACATAGCGACAGAGTTTGGATTGGGGGTTGCCAGAGGGGAAGGAGGGAGGGAGGAGGGGGAAATGGATAATTTGGCACATGTGTGTGGTGATGGGTTGTAATTAGTATTTCGGTGGTGAACATGATGTAATCTATGCAGAAATAGAAGTATAATGATGTATACCTGAAATTTATACAATGTTATAAACGAATGTTACTGCAATAAACAAAAAATTAAAAAAAAATGAAAAGAAAATAAATAAATATATAGATAGATAGATAGATTTGAATGACTGTGCAAGGACATATATATGACATATGACAACTTGCAGCGTTGTTTACAGTAGCAAATGGCCGAAAACACATTAAATTCCAATAAATATGGCACTAATTAAGTGGATGGCATTTTATCAATACAATGAAACACTATGTAGCCAGTAAAAAGAATGATATTGCTCTTTATGTGTACTTTAGAAAGCCATCCCAGATGTTTCATTAGCTGAAAGAAATCTAAAGTGAAGGACTGTATGCACAGTGTGGTCCTATTTGATATTTTCAAAGGATATTTGTATGTCTCGATATGCATACATGATTTCTAGAATGGTACACAGAATATGCCTAGTTTCTTTGGAGAGGGAGGACTCAGTTAGATAATGGATCAGCCTTTCATTGTCCAGTAGTTCCCCCTTATCTGTGGTTTTGCTTTCTGTGATTTCAGTTACCTGAAGTCACCTGCAAACTGAAAATATTAAATGGAAAATTCCAGAAATAAATAGTTCCTGAGTTTTAAATTGTATGCCACTCTGAGTGTCATGTTGAAATCTCGAGCCATTCTACTCTGTCCTGCCCTGGACGTGACTCATTCCTTTGTGCAGGAGATCCACCTTGTGTCCACTACCCACCCATCAGTCACAGTAGCAATATTGGTTATCAGATCGACCATCGGTATTGCAGTGCTCGTGCTCAAGTCACCCTTATTTTACTTAATACTAGCAGAAAAGCACAGGAGGAGTGATGCTGGCCATTTGGATATGCCAAAGAGAAGCCACAGAGCAGTTGCTCTCATAGAGCTACGATTCTCTGAGGGCTGATGGATAGTGCACAAACTTCCCTCTCTATTCCTATCTCTGTCTCTCTCTCTACTGCTATTGGGTGGTTGTGAGAAGAGGAGTACAGCCAGATCAAGGGAGAGATTGATAAGGTGGGGGGTGGGGGCGCTAGTTTCTTATGAAACACATTCTTGTGGGTAGAAGCAGAAAATACAGAATAAACATGTAAGTAAAATAAGATGATGAGAGGAGGGGCCACTTTAGATGGGGTGTTCAATGAAGGCCAAAGGAGGGGACCTTTGAGGTGAGACATACATGATAATAATTAGCCAGACTTGGGAGGTAGGAGAGAGGGCTTACCAGACAGAGGGACAAGTAAGTCAAAGAATCAAAGGCTCGTATGTTAGCCACGTGTCTGAGGCACAGAAGGAAGGCCACTGTAGTTAGAGCATTTGGGGCAATGGAGAGAGGTAGGTGGGGCCAGGTCCTGTGGGGCTTTGTGGACCATGATGAAAAGTTTGGATGTTATTTAATAGTGAGGAGAAGCCTATGGGAGACTTTAAGCAAGAGAGTGAAAGGGGATTCACTAATTCCTCCAAAGAAGATTTTCGTTTCTATTTCACTATGAAAGTAGGAGCAGGCAGAATAAACTTTGCAATGACTCCTGTCAGCCTGTCTACCCACCCACTTGTCTGTGCCCATTTCCACAGTCTTCCAGATTGTAATAAGATGAACAACTGTCTTCCACTCTGACAATCTCCCCACCTGTGCACTGGATCCTACCCCTTCCTGCCTACTCTTCTCTCTCTTGCATCGTCATTTCCCCTGCTCAATTAAACCAATCTCCTCAGCAAACACATGCCTTAGTTTCTCCCATCTTGGACATCTGATAGATACTGCAAACTTAAAATACTGATACCAAATTCATGATCTTCCCTCAAAATCTGCTCAAACCAGTTTTCCACATCTCAGTTGATGGCAAATCCACCCTTCCAGTTACCCAGGCCACAAACGGTGGAGTCCTGATGCTTGACTTCTTTCTCCCAAAGTTGACATTCAATGTGCCTGAGAACTATGTTGGGGCTACCTTGAGAATATTCCAGAATATGATCAGTTATCACAACTTCTGCTATCCATCGGATCCAAAACAGCATCATCTCTCACGGAACTCATCTCCATTTTTCTACCTTTGCCCACCCCCACTGCCAGTCTATTCTCAACACAGCAATTTCAGTGATCCTTTTACAATGTAAGTCAGGTCATGTTAATCCTTTCTGAAGACCCCCAGGGCCACTGATCCTGATTTTTCTCAGGATAAACCTACAGTCTAACTGTCTCCCGAGCCGTACACGACTCTGCTCCTTCTTACCCTCTGGCCTTACCCCCTGCACTCCCTTTTTCCCTCTCCATTCAAGCCACACTGGTCTCTTCACAGTTTCTTGAATACTAGACAGGCTATGTCTCTCTCTCTCTCTCTTTTTTATTTTTTTTCTAAGGAAGACTCACCATGAACTAAAATCTGTTGCTAATCTTCCTCTTTTATTTATGTGAGCTGCCACCGCAGCATGGCCACTGACAGATGAGTGGTGTGGTTCCATGCCTGGGAACTGAACCCAGACTGCTGAAGTGGAGTACGCTGAGCTTTAACCATTAGGCCATCGGGGCTGGCTCGACAGGCTCCCTCTTGATTAAAGCCTTTGCACTGGCTGTTCTTTGCCTGTTAGGCCCTTACCCAAGCTATCTAAGTTTTTCTTCTTCCATTTAATTCTGCGATCTACTCAGATGTCACCTTCTCAGAACTCTGTCTGTATAAAACAGCAACTTTCTTGTCTGCTCCCTCTGTTTCTTTACTCCTCTTCTTCTTTTAAAATATTATAAATTTCAGATATAATATCTGTGTGTTAATTTGTGTATATATTATTTGTCTTCTCTCACTAAAGTGTCATCTCTATGAGGCTAGAGGCCTAGTTTTTATTTACTCATTATTCCTTGCACCTAGAAAGATTCTTGGAGTATGGTAAACATTCAGTTAAAAAAATTTCTTATTCAATCACTCAATATATACATATTGGTGTAATATCTGGAAAGATACATGGAATATCCTTAGTCTCCTTTGGAGGGGAGGACTAAGCTACAAGATAGACCTAACCATGGTGGTGGCACCTGTGACCCCAGCCCACTCAGAAGTGGTGATGATGCCCACAAACATGGTACCACCAGCAGTGTTGGTGACAGCAACCCCAGAAAAGCCAGGAACAGCAGCAGAGGCAGCATGAGCGACTCCAGTCCCCCTAGTCACAGCAGCACCTGAGGCTGCAAAGAGCGAGTTAGCAAGGGCAGTAGAGCCTGTGACCCCAGTCCCCCCAGCTAGAACAGTGCCTGCAACCCTGGCCCACCACCTGTGGCAGTAGCACCTCTGGACCAAACATCCTCGCATGTGGCAGGGTGCCCATGTCCTTGGATCCTGCCCCACCCTCTCCCTCCTCCCACTGTAGTGGGGGAACCCATGACCCAGGTGACCCTGGAATCAGCGGAGGGACTAGACAGCCTGGGGAGCTCAGTGGTGATGCCTGAGATTGCAGTGACACCAGCAGCAGCAAAGCACCAGCAACCTTGGAGGCACAAGCGGCACAACAAGGGCACCAGGAACACCACTGAAAGAGGCAGTGGAGGGTGGAAAGCACAGCCATTCAAATACAACCAGAAGCATCTCAGAATCAAAGTACACAAAGCCCTACCTAAATAAGAACGGTACTCACTACTAGAAATGCACCAGCAGAAGAACAACTCATCAAGCACCATGGAAAAATATGGTAACACGTTATCACAAAAAGAAAACAACAATTCTCCAGAAACCAAACTTGAAGTTATGGAAGACTGCAGTCTAGCCAATACAGAATTCTAAATAGCTGTCATCAAGAAACTCAATGAGCTACAAGAAAACTCAGCAAGACAGCTCCTTGAGCTCACGAATAAAATCAATAAACAGAAGGAGTACTTTATCAAAGAGATTGAAATTCCAAAAAAAGAACCAAACAGAAATTCTGTAGCAGAACTCAAAAAATGAGATGAACAAGACAGTAGAAAACATTGGAAATAAAGCACACCATATGGAAGTGAAAATTAGCGAACTCAAAGATAGAAACTTAGAAATGATAGAGGTAGAAGACAAGAGAGAAATAAGATTTAAATAAAAATGAAAAATTAACAAATTCTGTGAGAAATATCCAACTCCATTAGCACAATACCCTCAAGCTTTATCCATGTTGCAAAGGGCAAGATTTCATCTTTTTTATGGCTGAGTAGTATTCCATTGTGTACATATACCACATCCTCTTTATCCATTTGTCCCTTGATGGGCACTAGGGTTATTTCCAGGTCTTGGCTATTGTGAATAATACCACAATGAACATAGGTGTGTATATATCTGTACCTATTCGTGTTTTCATGATCCTTGGATAAATACCCAACAGTGGGATAGCTGGATGATATTGTTGTTCTATTCTCAGTTTTTTGAGGAATCTCTATACTGTTTTCCGTAGTGGCTACGTCGGTTTGCATTCCCACCAGAGTGTTTGACACTTTCCTTCTCTCCACATCCTGTCTGACGCTTGGTGTTTCCTCTTTTGTTAATTACAGCCATTCTGGTGGGAGTAAGGTGATAGCTCATTGTAGTGTTGATTTGCATTTCCCTGATAGGTAATAATGTTAAACATCTTTTCATGTGCCTGTTAGCCATGTGTATCTCTTCTTTGGATAAATGTCTGTACAGATCTTTTGTCCATTTTTTAATTGGGCTGTTAGCTTTTTTGTCATATCATTCTTTGAGAATATTATATGGCAACCCTCATACTTGACCACCATTATTTCTGAACACCTTCATAACTGATCACCCCTTTATCAGACCAGCCTCATGTCTGACAACCCTCATAACTGATCACCCTCATATCTCACCAACTTCATATCTGTTCACACTCATATCAGAGCACCCTCATGTCTTACCACCCTCATATCTGGTCTCCATTATATCTGGCCACTATCACATCAGGTCACCCTCATATCTGATCACCCTCAGTATATGATCCCCCTTATATAAGACCAACCTCATAAGTGGACCCCCTCATATATGTTCACCCTTATATCTGACAACTCTTGTATCAGACTACCCTCATATCTTCTCACATTAATATCTGATTGCCCTCATAACTGTTCCTTCTAACACATGACGATGCTAATATCTGACCATCTTCAGACCTGATCACCCATATATCTGAATCCCCTCATATTTCATCACCCCCATATGTACCCAACATCCTATCAGATCACCCTCATATACGATAGTCCTTAATATCTGATCAGCCTTGTATCTGATTACCATCATATCTGACTACCTCATATCTGGCCACCTCGATTGCTGACCAACAATACTTGTGACAAACCTCACATCTGACCACCCAGATATTAGATCACCCTCATATCTGTCCGCCATCATGTCTGTCCACTGTCAAAACTGATCATCCTCCTATTCGACCACACTCCTAAATTATCACTCTCACATATGACCACCCACATATATGACTACTCTCATATATAACCACTCTCATACCTGGCATCCTTAATATACAACGACTCTCGTATCTGACCACCTTCATATCTGCCCACCCACATATCTGGCCACCCTGATATCTGACCATCCTCATATATGGCCATCATCATATCTGATCACCTTTATCTGACCAACAACATATCTGACCATCCTCGTATCTGGCCACTCTCAATTCTGACAATCCCTTTATCTGCCAACCCTCATATTTTACCACTCTCATGTCTGATCACACTCATCTGATCACCCTCTTATCTGACTACACTCATATCATATCATCCTCATTTCTGATCAACCTCGTATCTGTCCACCCTCATGTCTGGCCAACCTCATATTTGGAAAGTCAGATATCTGACAAGCCTCACATCTGATCAACCTGATATCTGACCACTCTTAAATGTGATCACCCTCATATCTGAAAACGCTGATATATGAACACCTGCATATCTGTTTGCTCTCATATAAGATCGTCCTCAATATTGGACCACCCTCATATCTGGTCCCATTCATATGTGACAAACTTCATATCTTATCACCCTTATATCTGACCAACCTCACATTTGACAACCCTCATATCTCATCACCCTCAATTCTTTTCTTTTTTTTTTTTAATTTTTGGTTTATTGTAGCAGCATTGGTTTATAACATTGTATAAATTTCATGTGTGCATCATTATACTTCTATTTCTGAGTAGATTACATAATGTTCACCACCCAAGTACTAATTACAACCCATCACCACACACATGTGTCTAATTATCCCTTTCGCCCTCCTCGCTCCCCCGTTAACCTCTGTTAAACAACAATCCAATCTCTATCACTATGTGTTTGTTGCTGTTATTATCTACTACTTCATGAGTGAGATCATATGATATTTGACCTTCTCCCTCTGACTTATTTCACTTTGCTTAATACCCTCAATGTCCATCCATGTTGTCACAAATGCTGGATTTCATCGTTTGTTATGGCTGAGTAGTAGTCCGTCGTGTGTATATACCACATCTTCTTTATCCATTCGTCCCTTGATGGGCACTTAGGTTGCTTTCAAGTCTTGGTTATTGCGAATAAAGCTGCAATGAACACAGGGTTGCATGTATCTTTACACGTTGTTGTTTTCAAGTTCTTTGGATAAATACCCAGCGGTGGAATAGCTGGATCATATGGTAGTTCTATCCTTAATTTTTTGAGGACTCTCCATACTGTTTTCCATAGTGGCTGCATCAGTTTTCACTCCCACCAGCAATGTATGAGAGTTCCCTTCTCTCTACATCCTCTCCAACATATCTGACCACCCTCATATCTGATCACCCTCTTCTCTGACCACCCTCTTATCTGATCACTCTTGTAGATGACCACCCTCATATAAGATCACTCTCATATATGATGTCCCTCAATATCTGATCACACTCCTCTTGGACCACTCTCATATCTGTTCACTCTTATATCTGACCCTACTCATATCAGACCACCCTCCTATCTTCCCATGGTAATATCTGACCACCCTCATATCTGTTCTCACTAATATCTCATGATGCTCATATCTGGCCATCTTCAGATCTGATCACCTATATATCTGAAAACCCTCATATCTGACCACACCCATATCAGTCCTCCATCAAAGCAGATCACATCGTATACAATTGTCCTGAATATCTGATCACCCTCATGTCTAATCCCAGTCAGATATGGCCACCCTCCTATCTGATCACTATTACTGACCACTCTCCTATCAAACCACCCACATACTTTGCCAACCTCATATTTCATAACGCTTTTCTCTGAACAAATTTATATCTGACCACATTCACATCTGACCACCATCATAACTGATCACCCTCACATATGATCACCTTCAAATCAGAACACAATCACTTCTGATCACCCTCATATATGACCACACTTATATCTGGCAACTCACTTACCTGATCACCCTGATTTCTGATAGGTCATATCTTATTACAGTCATATCTCATCACACTCATATCTGTCCACTCTGATATCCTTCTAACCTCATATCAGGAATCACTGATTCCTGAATACCGTCTTATCTGATTGCCCTCATAGCTAAACATCAATATTTATGCACCCTTATATGTAATCTCCCTCATATGTGGAAACACTAATATCTGTTCACACATACATATGACCAACCTCCTATCTGACCAACCTCATATCTTCTCACAATCATATCAGATCACTCGTATATCTGATCACCCTCATATCTGGCAACCGTCATATCTGGCCACCTTTGTCTCTGATCACCATTATATCTGACAGCCCTCATATCTGACTACCCAGTTATCGGGTCACCATCGTATCAGACCAACATCACTTCTGACCACCATCTTATCTGATGACCATCATATTTGAGCACCTTCCTATAGGACCACCCTCATATATGACCACCCACATATATGATCACACTCATATCTGGCCACCCTCATACCTGACCACCCTAATATACAATCCCTCTCATATCTGATCACCCTCATATCTGACCACCCTCATATGAGTCAACACTCTTATCTGACAAACCTCAAATCAGATCACAATCATATTTAATCACCCTCATATCTGATCATGCTCACATGTGACCACCCTTGTGTGGGACCACTCTCATATCTGCCCACACTCATATCTGGCCGCCCTGATATCTGACTATCCTCGTATATGGCCACCATCATATCTGATCGCCTTTATGTGATCATCTTACCTCACCACCCTCATATCTGGCCACCCTCATTGCTGATGACCCCTTTTCTGACAACACTCATATCTTATCACCCTGATATCTGATTACACCCATCTGATCACCCTCTTATCTGATTAAATTCATATATGATCAACATCTTGTCTGGTCGCCCTCATATCTGTTCACCCTCATGTCTGGCCGTCCTCATATCTGGACAGTAAGATATCTGATATACCTCACATCTGATCCCCCTCATATCTGACCACCCTCAAATGTGATCACCCTCATATCTGAAAACCCTGATATCTGACCATCCTCAAATCTCTTTGCTCTCATATCTGATCGCCCAATATCTGATCATCCTCACATCTGACCCCCTTCATGTTTGGACACCCTCATATCTGATCATCCTCATATTTGCCCTACCTCTGATATGGCCAACCTTATATGTGGCCCCCCTCATATCTGACAACCTTCATATCTGATTACCCTCATGTCTGACCAACCTCATATCTGATCACACTCATATCTGACCACCCACATATGTGAGCCTGCTCATATTTGACCACCATCAGTTCTGACCACCCTCCAATCTGACCAGCCTTATATTTTACCACATTCATATCTGATCACCATCTTTTCTGATCTCCCTCACATGTGACTAGCCTCATATCTGACCAACCTCATGTCTGATCACAGTCCTTTCAGACATCCCTCATATCTAACCTCTCTCTTGTCCTATCAGACTCATATCTGATCAACTTCACACCTGATAACATTCTTCTCTGACCACTCTCATACCTCGCCACTTTTATATCTAATCACGATTATTTTTGACAACCATGATATCAGATCATCCTCATGTCTGACCATCCTCATATCTGACCAACATCATATCTGATCTCCGTATAATCTGATTACCCTCATATCTGGTCACCCTTGTCACTGAGAAACCTCATATCTCCTCACACTCATATCTGACCACTCTCCTATCTGTTAACCCTCATATTTGATCACACTCATATGTGATCACCCTCCTATTTGATCACTCTCATGTCTCTCCACACTCATATCTGGTCACCAACATATCTGATACTATTCGATATGTGATCACCCTCATGTCTAATCACACTCATATCTCACCACCCCAATATCTGATAACTCTCTTATGTGACCACCCTCATATCTGTTCACCATCTTATCTAACCACACTCATATCTGATCTCCTTCATATCTGTTTGCCCTCAATATCTGACAACACTCTTATCTGACCACACTCATATCTGGTCACTGTCATATATGTCCACCCTCAATTTGCTATCAACTTCATATCTCATCACCCTAATATCTGAGGACCCTCATATTGGATCTTCCTCATATCTGAATCACCTTCATATATGACCACCCTCATAAATGACCACTTCATATATGGCCACTCTCATTTCTTACCACCTTCATATCTGACCACCCATATATCTGACCACCCCCCTCATATCTGACAACCTTCGTATCTGACAACCTCATGTCTGGCCAGCCTCATGTTTGATCACCCGTATAGGTGATCAGGCTCATATCCTATCATCCTGAATATCAGATGACTGTCATAGCTGATCTCCCTCCTGTCTGACCTCCCTAATATCTAATCACCATCTGAATTGACCACCTCATATCGGACCACCTTCATGACTGACCACCCTCATATTTGATCATCCTCATATCTGATCACATTCATATATCACCACCCTCATATAAGATTACCCTCATATGTGAAATCCCTCATATCTGACCACTCTCATATCTGATCACGATTTTATCTGACCTCCTCATATCTGATCATCCACATATCTGTTCTCCATCAATGACTGATCACCCACATATCAGACCACCGTCATATATGACCACCCTCATATAGTCTCAAACTCTTATTGGAAAACCCTCCTATCTGAACTCACACTTGTCTGTCCACCCTCATATTTTTCCAACTTCATATCTGATCACAATTTTATCTGGCATCCCTTATATCTGATCACCCTCATATCTGACCACAGTCATATCTGATCACCATCCTGATTAGTGTTATATCTGACCACTCTCATTTCTAATCACCCACATATAAGTTATCAATAAATATCTGATCACCCACATATCTGATCACCATTTTATGTGATCACCCTCATATCTGACCACACTCATATCTGGCTACCCTAATATCTGATCACCCTTATCTGATCATCCACATATATGAACACCCTCATATTTTGTCTCCCCCATATCTGATCAACCTTCATCTCATTGACTTCAATCTGATCACCCTAATATTTTATCACACTCATTTATGTTCACCTTAATAGCTGACCACCCTCATATCTGGCCATTCTTATATCTGGCCAACCTCATATCCGACCACCCTCATGTCTGTCTGCTCTCTTATCTGTATCACAATTATTTCATCACCCTAATATCCGACCATCCTCATATCTGGCCACCCACACATCTTATGACCCTTATAACCGACAACCTTCACAACTCATCACCCTCATGTCTGACCACCCACATATCTTGCCCCATTCATATCTGATCACCCTTATATCTGACAACCATCATATCTGATCATCGTCCTTTCTGACCACCCACATTTCTGATCACACTCATATCTGCCCAGCCCTCATATCTGGCCCCCTTTCATAAATAACACCCTGATATCTGATCACCATCATACCAGACCACCCTCATATATTACCAGCATCAGGTCTAACCACCCTCCTGTCTGATGATCCTTATATCTGACTATCCTCATGTCTGATCGCCCTCATATCTGATTACCCACATGTTGGACCACCTCATATCTGATCACCATTATATTAGACCGTCCTCATATGTGTCTAACATCATATCAGACCAAACTCATATCTTATCACCCTTTTAAGTGATCAGCCTTATTTCTGAGGCTGACAACCTATAACTGACAACCCTCATATCTCATCACCCTAATATATGACCACATCATATCTGATAACACTC
The DNA here is from genome assembly GCF_020826845.1 of Diceros bicornis minor. Classification (NCBI taxonomy): domain Eukaryota; kingdom Metazoa; phylum Chordata; class Mammalia; order Perissodactyla; family Rhinocerotidae; genus Diceros; species Diceros bicornis. Next base: position 19,533,443 of record NW_026690866.1, read on the forward strand.
ATATCTCATCCTCGTCTTATATGATCACTCTAAAATAATATCAGTCCCATACCTGTCCCCCCTCATACCTGATCGCCCTGATATCTGATAAATCTCGAATCTAACCACCCTCATAGGTGATCACCCTTATATCAGACCATCCTCATACATGATCAACATCATATCAGGCCACAGTCGTATCTGGTCATCATTGTAAGTGATCACCCTCATTTCTGACCACCCTCATATCTCATGACCCCTATAACGGATAGCCATCATAAATCATCAATCATATATGACCTTAGTCATATCTGATAACCCTCATTTATGATCACACTCATATATGATGAACATAAATTCTTGCCACTCTCATATCTGTCCACACTCATATGTGATCACTCTCATGTCTGATCGCCATTAGTATGAGATGACCCTCATATCAGATTCTTCTCATATTTGACCACCCTCATAACTGATCACCATCTTATATGACCACTCTCATATCTGATCACCCTTAGATCTTATTGCTCTCCATATGTGATCACCCTCATATCTGCCCAGCCTTATATCTTCACACATTCATAACTGATCACCTTCATATGATCATCCTCATATCTGGCCACCTTCATATCTGATTACCCTTCTATCTGAACAACACTCATTTCTAATCACCCTCATATCTGACGACACTCATAGGCGGTCAACCTCATATCTGGACACCATCGTATCTGGCCACCCTCATATCTGATCAGCGTCATATCTTACCACCCTCATACCCGATCACCCCCGGTTAAGATCACCTTCAATATCAAATAGCCCTCAATATGTGGTCATCCTCATTTCTGATCACCCTCATATTTGACCACCATCATATCTGATCCCTATCATATCAGATAGCCCTCAGTATGTGATGAATCTCCAATCTGATCACCCTCATTTCTGACCACACTCATATCTACTCACCCACTTTTGCTACAACAATCCTATCCGAGGACCCTCATATCTGACAACCCACATATCTGTTCAGCCTCTTATGTGATCATCCTCCATATGTGGTCACCCTCATGTCTGACCACCCTCATATATGTTCACCCTCAATATCTATTCACCCTCACACCTGACCACTCTCATATCTGGCAACCCTAATATCTAATCATGATTATATGATCACCCTCATATCCGATCACCCTCATAAGTTACCTCCATTGTATCTGAACACCCTCATATCTGATCACCCTCATAGCTGACGACCCTCATATCTGATAACCCACATTTCTATCCTCATATCTAACCTCTCTCATATATGACCACTCTCATATGTGACCTCCATCTATATTGTCAAGTTCATATGTCATCACCTTTATACCTGACCATCCTCATATGTCATCACCCTTATATCTGACCACCTTCAAAGCTGACCACTCTCATATCAGGCCACCCTTGTGCCTGCCCACCTTCATAAATGATCAGCTTATAACTGATCACCCTCATACCAGACGCCCCTCATATCTGTCCACTCACATACGTGATTACCATTATACCTCGCAACTGTCCTATCTGATCACCCTTGTATATAATCACTCTCAATTCCTACCAGCCTAATATATGATTGTACTCAATATCTGATCACTCTGATATCGGATCACCCTCATATCTGACCACCTTCTTATCTGACCACCCTCATAACTTATCACCATTATAACTGACCACATTCCTATCTGATCAGTCTATCTGATCACCATCCAGATCTGATCACAATCATATCTGATCACCATCGTAATGCTCCCCATTCCTATTTGACAGCCATCAAATCTGACTACCCTCATATCTGGCCAAACTCATAGCTGATCACCTTCCTATCCAACTACCCTCATATGTGAACATACTCATATATGAGCAAAATTAAATTTTGCCACTCTCGTATCTTGTCAACATTATTTATGACCACACCCATATCTGATCACCATCGTATCTGAATACCCTCAATATCTGATCACCCTCATTTCTGACAACCCTCATATCTGGCCACCCTCAGATCTGATCACTCTGATATCTTACAATCCTCATATCTGACCAACCTCAAATCAGATAACACAGATATCTGATCAACCTTTTATCTGACGACCCTCAAATCTGGCCACCCTCTGATATGATCACCCTGATATCTGACAACTTTCATATCTGATCACATTCGTATGTGATCACACTCCTATCTGGTCAGCCTCATATCTGATCAGACTCATAACCCACCAGCCTCATATCTGGCCACACTCATTCTGGTTACCCTGATATCTGACATCGCTTATATGTAATCACCCTCATATCTGATCATCCTCATATCTGGCCAGACCAATATTTGACCCCCCTCATATCTGGCCGACCAGATATCTGATCATTCTGATATCTGAAACAATCATATCTGATCACTGTCATATATGACTACACTCTTATCAGGCAACCTTCATAACTGAACACCATTTTATATGATCACCATTGTATCTTACCACACTCATTTCTGACCACCCTCATATCTGAACACCATCATATCTGTTCACCATAATATCAACTCACCCTCTATATCTGATCACGTTCAAATCTGGCCTCATTCATATCAGATGACCCTCATATCTGACCACACTTTTATTTGACAAACCTCATATATGGTCACCCTCATATGTGAACACCCTCATATCAGACCACCCTCATACCCAAACACCCTAATATCACTTCACACTCACATCTGATCACCCTCACATATGATCACCCAAATATCTGGCTGCCCTCATATCTGACTGCCCTCATATCTCTCCAATGTGATCACCTTTATCTGATCAATCTCATATCTCATCACCCTCATATTGATCAGCTTCATATCTGATCACCCTAATGTCTGATCATGCTCATATCTGACCACCCTTATAATTGATTACCCTCATATATGATCAGCCTCATATCTGACTACCATCATATCTACCATCGTATAATACCAGCCTCATATCTGATCACCATTATGTCTGACATTCCTCATTTCTGAATGACTCTTTCATGAACTACACTCTTATATGATCACCCCCATAGCTGATGACCCTTCTATCTGCACATCATCATATCCTATCACCTTTATATCGGGCCACCATCATATCTGTCACCCTTATAACTGACATCCCTCATATCTGATCATCCTCATGTCTCATTACTATAATACTTCTCCACCCTCATATCTAGGCAACCTTTATCTGATCACCCTCTTATCTGGCCACACACATATCTGATCACCCACATATCTGATCGCCATCAATATATGATCAACCTCATAACTGAAAAACCTCAGATCTGGCCACCCTCATATACATCACACTCATAATTGATCGTGCTTCATAAATGACCACACTCCTATCTGATCACACTCAATCTGATCGCCGTCAGTGTCTGATCAACCTCATATGTGACAACTCTCATATCTGACCACTCTCAAGTCAGAACACCCTCATATCTGATCCCTCCTTGATATCTGATCAAACTCAAATCTGATCTCCCTCATACCACACCACCATCATATATAGTCGCCTTTATATTTGCTCACCCACATATTGGATCACCCTCATATCTGACCGCCCTCAAATCTGAACACCCTCATATATGATCGCACTCATATCTGAACAATATCATATCTGAGTACCCTCATATCTGGCCATGCTCAGATCTGATCCCCCTGTTATCTGACAACAATATCTCATCACACTTATGTCTTGCTGACAATACTAATATCTGATCATCCTCGTAGGTTATCACAGTCATTCTGTTCACCCTCATATCTGATCACTCTCATATCTTTTCACCCTCATATGTGCTAACCCTCATATCTGATCACCTTTGTATCTGATTGACCTCAATATCTGAACACCTTCATATCTGGCGTGGGAGACCAAAATTGGCCACCATGAAATATATCTCTTTACCTTGATTATTTTTGCTTACAGGACATTTGACCTCCCCCAAACTCCTTAAAGAATTAAACATAGAAGACTTGTTCAAGTAAGGAGTTACTATCATATGGTTAAGTTTATAGCTACAGTTAGTGTTAGGTCTAGATTTAGTGCTACAGTTAGGATTAGGGCTAGGGCTGGTCTTCGGTTTAGGGTTAGGGTTAGTTTTGGGTTAAGGTTAGGACTAGAGCTAGAGCTAGGGCTATAATTGGGGTTACGACTAAGTTAGGGATAGTGTTAGGGCTAGGGTTATGCTTAGGATAAAGGCTAGGGTTAGGATTAATGTTATGGTTATGGTTAGGGATTGTTTCGGTTTTCAGTTAAGGGTAGAGGTAGGGGTAGGTGTAGCGTAAGGGTTAGATTAGGATTAGGGATAGTATACTGGTAGGAGTTGGGTTAGGGTTAGAGTTAGAGGAGTGATAGGTTTAGGGGTAGGGTGAGGGTTAGGTTCGGGTTAACGTTACGATGAGTGTTAGGGCTGGTGGTAGCATGAGAGTTAGCGCTAGGGCTAGAGTTAGGGTTAGGGCTAGAATTACGCTGAGGGCTAGGGTTGGGCCTAGCATTAGGAGTAGGGTTAAGAGTAGGGCTAGGATTAGGGTTATGGTTAGCATTATGGGTAGGGGAAATTTTAGGGCTACAGCTTGGGTTAGTGGTAGGTTAGGGTTATATTTAGACTTAGGGTTTGGGTTATGCATAGACTTAGGGTTAGTGTCAGGTTTAGGGCTAGTATCATCTTTAGGAGTAGGATCAGGATTAGGGTTAGGGTTAGGGTTTGGACTTGGGCTAGTGTTGGCATTAGGGTTAGGGCTAGGATTAGGACAGAGTTAACATTAGGGTTAGGGTTAGTGTTGGGTTATGATTAGTGTTGAGTGATGGTTAGTGTTAGCATTAGGGTCACCACTATGCTAATGTTGGTGTTAAGCCTAGAGTTAGATTTAGAATAGGATAAGTTTATGTTTAGGGTTAGTCCTAGAGCTAGGGTTAGGTTTACTTTCAGTGGTAGAGTTATTGTTAGAGGTAAGTTTAGTTTAGGGGCAGGGCTAGGGCAATTGCTGGGGCTCGGTTTTTGTTAGGGACAGAGTTACGGGTAGTGTTAGCGATCAAACTAAGGTTAGGGCTGTCGCTTAGACTAGAGTAAGTGTTAGGGTCAAGGTTAGCCTAGGGCTGAGTTAGAGTTAGGGTTAATATTAGGTTTACGCGAATGGATAAGGTTGGGGTTAGAGATGGTTTAGGATTAGGTTTAGAGGTAGTTTTAGGGTTAGGGTTAGTGATAGGGCTAGTGTTAGGGTTACAGTTAGAGTCAGGGCTATTGACAGGGTTAGGGTTAGCGTTAGTGCTAGGACTAGGTCTAGATTTCTGATTAGGGTTAGGGTTAGAGGAAGGGTTAGTGTTAGGGTTCGAGTTATGGCTAGGGCTAGGGCTAAGTTTAAGGTCACATCTAGGGCTAGGATTTGTGTTGGGTTAAGGCTAGCATCAAGGGTTAGGGTTAGGGATATGGTTAGGGTTAGAGTCAGGTGTAAGGGTAGAGTTTGGCATAAGGTAGTATCAGGGTTTGTGTTAGGGTTAGGACTAGTGTTAGGCTTAAAGGTAGGTCTAGGGCTAGGGCTAGAGTTAGGGTTAATGTTAGGGTTAGGGTTAGGTCTAGCGCTAGCGTGAGGGTAGGGCTAGGGCTAGAATTAAGGTAAGATTAGGAGTTATAGTAGGCTAAGGATTTGGTTTAGGGTTAGGTGTAATGCAGGGTCACGGTTAGGGCTAGGTTTAGGGTTAAGGGTAGGGTTAGTGTTAGGGGTATGGGGATGTGTTTATAGTGGGGAATGGGGATGGCTTTTTACTGTTTGTTTAGGTTCAGGGTTAGTATTAGTGTTTGTGCTAGGGTTATGGATAGTGTTAATGTTAGGGTTAAGGTCAGGGCCATGGCTAGTGTTAAGGACAGGTCTAGATTTAGGGCTAGGGCTAGACCTGGGTTTATGGTTAGGACTAGGACTATGGTTAATTTCCTGTGTAGGGCTGGGTTCGTGTTAGGTCTAGGTCAATGGTTAACATTAACCTTACAGATGGGGTTAATGCTAGGTTTAGGGTTACGGCTAGGATTAGGGTTACTGTGAGCGATAGTGCTAGGGTTAGTGTTAGGTTTAGGGTAGAGGTTGGATTGGGGTTGGGTTAGGGTGAGAGTTAGGAGTCAGGGTGGCGATGGAGTGTTAGTGCAATGGTTAGGGTAGGACTATGGTTAGTGCTAGTTTTAGTGTTAGGTTTAGGGCTAGGGTTAGTGCTAGGTCAGGTTTAGGGCTAGGGCTGTTGTTGGTTTTATGTTTAGGGCTATGGCTAGGATTAAGGTTGGGGTATGAATGGGTTAGGGTTAACGTTAGGGGTAGCGTTAGGGGTAGAGCTTGGTTAGAGTTCACGTTAGCTTTAGGGGTAGGGGTAGGGGTAGGGGTGGAGTTAGGGGTCGGTTTGTGTTATGGTTAGCTTTAGAGTTAACAGTAGATGTAGGTGCAGGACTTGGATTAGTGTTAGGGTAAGGTTTATGGTTAAGGTTAGGTTTGGTACAGAGTTAATATTAGTTTTATGGTTAACGTTAGGGTTATGTTTGGGGTTAAGCTTGCGTTAGGGTTAGGTTTAAGCTTAGGGTTGGGGTAGGGTTTGGATTAGGATTTGGGGAGGTGTAGGTGTAGGGATAGAGTTAGGCTTAGGGTTAGGGTTTGTGTTAGTGCTAGGACTGGGGTTAAGGTTAGTGTTAGGCTTGGCTTAAGGTTAGGTTTAGCAGAGCAGTACGTGTAGGGATAGTGTTAGGGTTAATGTTAGCGTTAGGGTTAGGGGTAAGTTTAGGGCTAGGGCTAGGTTTAGGCTTAGGGCTGGGGCGAAGGTTAGGATTATGGCTATTGTTAGGAATACTGTTATTATTAGGGATGGAGTTGGGGTTAAGTTTGGGTTAGGGCTAGGGTTAGTTTTATGGTTATTGGTAGGGTTGTGGTTAGGGTTGCATTCGAGTTTGTCCTATGGTTGTGGAGGGGCTAGGGTTTCGATTAGGGTTATTGGTGAGGGGAGGAGTAGGTGTAGGCATAAGTTTAGGGTTAGTGTTCGGGTTAAGGTCAGTGGTAGTTGTAGGGATTGGGTTAGGGTTAGTTATAAGGTTAGGGTTAGATTTAGGTTTATGGCTAGTGTTAGAGTTGGCATTAGGGTCTAGAGCCATGGTTAGGGTTAAGGGTAGGTTTATGGTTAGGGATAGGTCTGGGGTACAATTAGGGTTAGGGTTTGGTTTTGTCTTAGGTTTAGGGTTAGGGTTAAGGCTGGGTCTAGGGCTGGTTTTAGAGTTAGGGCTAGGGTTAGGGTTAGGGTTAGTGCTAGGTTTAGGGCAAGGGTTTGGGTTAGGGTTAATGCTAGGATTAGTGTTGGGGTTAGTTTTGTGGTTGGGTTAAAGAGTTAATGTTAAACTTCAGGGTAGTATTAGGGGTAGGCGTAGGGTTAGTGTTAGGGTTAGTGTTAGAGTTAGGGTTAGGGTTAGACTTAGGGGTAGGAGTTATCTAAGATTTAGGGTTATGGTTACAGTTAGGCATAGGGTTAGGGTTAGGTGTAGGGCTATGTTTAGGGTTATGATTATGCTTAAGATTAGTGTTAGTGTTATCACTAGGGATTGGGTTATTGTTAAGCTTAAGGTTAGGGTTAGGGTTATGGTTAGGTTTGGGTTTAGGGTTGGGTTAGTGTTAGGGTTCGTGTTACCTTAAGTCTTAGGGTCTGGGTAAAGAGTGTTTTAGGGATAGGGGTAGGGTTACAGTTAAGGTTAGGGGTAGTGATACGGTTAGCTGTGGGAATTGCATTAAGATTAACATTAGGGCCAGGGCTAGAGCTAAGTCTAGGGTTAAGTTTATGGCTAGGGCTTGGTCTAGGGCTTAGACTAGGGTTAGGTTCAGTTTTACTGTTAGGTTTAGTGTCAGATTTAGGACTAGTCATAGGGCTGCATTAGTGTTAGTGATCGGGGTTGGGCTAAGTTTTAGGCCCAGTTTTAGGGTTAGGGTTACAGTTAATGTTAGGTCTAGGGCTGGGGCTCGTTTTAGGATTATGGATAACATTAGGGTTAGTGTTAAGGCAAGGGATAGTGTCAGGGGTCAGGTGAGGACAAGGATTAGCATTAGGGTTGGGGCTGGTTTTAGGGCTAGGGTTAGTTCAAGACTTGGGTCAATGTTAGAGTTAGCGTTATGGTTAGAAGTAGATTTAGGTTTAGGGTAAGGGTTATGGTTAGGGTTAGGGTTAGTTTTACGGCTATGGCGAGGGTTAGGGCTAGGTTTAGTGTTAGTTTTAGGTTTATGGCTATGGTTAGGTTTAGAGCTAGGCATTTCTTTAGGGTTAGTCACAGCGGTACCGTTAGGTTTAGTGTTACGTAAAAGTTACAGTTACGGTTAGCATAAGTTTTAAGATTAGAGGTAGGCGTAAGGATAGGGGTGGGGTTGGATTAGGTTTATGGTTATGGTTTGGTTTTTGTTAGGGTTATTGTTCGTGTAATGGTTAAGGTTAGGGCTAGGGACAGGGCTAGATTTAGAGTTATGACTAGTGTTATGGTTAGTGTTAGAACTAAAGCTAGGGTTAGGATTAGAACTTGGGGTAAGATTACTGTTAGAGTTAGCATTAGGGTTGGGTTATGCTTGGTGTTACGGATATTGTTAGGGGTAGGGGTAGGTGTTTGGTTAGGTTTAAGTTTAGGGGAGGGGTTGGTATAGGGGTAGTGTTAGGGTTAGGGTTGCATTAGGGTTAAGGTTAAAGATAAAGTTAAGCCTAGAGTTAGGGTGAGAATTACGGTTCAGGTTAGGGTTAGGGTTAAAGTTAGAGTTAGGTTTGGTTAAGGTTAGGGGTAGGGTTATGGTTAGTATTGGGTTAAGTTTTGGGGTGGGGTAGTAGTAGGGGTAGGTGTTGGGTTAGTGTGAGGGTCAGGGTTATGGTTAGGGTTATGGTGAGAGTTAGGGCTAGGTTTAGTGTTAGAGTTAGCGTTAGGGCTAGAGTTCAGGTTAGGGTTAGATTTCAGGTTAGGGTTAGGGCTGATAATAGGCCTAGATTTATGGATAGGTTTAGGACTAGGGTTAGGGTGGGTTAGTATAAGGGTTTGTGTTAAGGTAGTTTTAGATCTACGGTTAAGGTTAGTGCTGCGTTAGAGTTATAGTTAAGCTTAGTGTTTGGTTTAGGGTTAGGGTTAGGGTTAAGGCTAGTTTTATGTCTAGGCTTAGTGTTATGGTTAGGACTAGGGCTAGTGTTGGGTTTAGGGCTATGGTTAAGGTTAGCCTTAGTGTTAGTACTAAGTTTAGGGATAGTGCTAATGTTAGAGTTAGCGTTAGGGCCAGGGATATGGAAAGGGCTAGGGTTATCATTAGGGCTAAACCTAGGTCTATAGTTATGGTTAGGTTTAGAATTTGGCCTAGAGCTAGGGTTAGGGTTAGGGATATGGTCATTTCTGGGGCTAAGTTTAGGGTCAGGTCTGGGGCTTGGATTTGTGTTAGGGTTAGGGCTTGTGTGCAGTGCTATGGTTAGGTGTAGGGTTAAGTCTAGTGCTAGGGTTAGGGTTATGGTTAGTCCTAGCTTTAGGGTTAGTGTCATGTGTAGTGCTAGCGTTTTGTTTAAGCCTAGTGTTAGACTTAGCAATTGGGTTAGGCTTAGGGCTGATATTAGGGTTAGGGTTAGGTTTACGAGTAGGTTTAGTGTTCAGGTTACCATTATGTTTAGTGTTTAGGTTTGGCTTAGGGTTAGGAATAGGCTTAGGGTTAGGGCAAGTGTTTGTGTTAGGAGTCTGTCCAGGATTAGGGTTAGAGTTATGGTTGGGTTAGACTAAGTGTTAGTGTTAGGATTAGGATTAGGGCTATGACTAGTATCTGGGGTAGTGGTAAGTGTTGGCTTAGGGCTAGGGTTAGGGTTTGGGCTAGGGTAAGGCTAGGGTTTGTGTTAGGTTTAGAGTTAAGGTTAGGGATAGGGCTTGGGCTAGAGCCAGGTTTAGGGTTAGGGCTATCATTAGGTCTAGGTTAAGTGTTATTTTAAGGCTATGGGTAACATTAGAGTAGGATTAGAATTAGGGTTATGGGTAGGGGTAGGCTAAGTGTTTGGGTTAAGAGTAGGGGTAAGGATAAGGTCACAGTTAGGGTTAGGTTTAGGGTTAAAGTTGGGGTAATGTTAGGGTTGGGTGATGTCTAGTCTTAGTGTTATGGTTAATATTAGTGTTTGTGCTAACATTAGGGTTCTGCATATGATTACTGTTAGGGGTAAGGTTAGGCTTAGGCTTCAGATAGGATTAGGGTTAGGGTTAGGGTTTGGGTAGGGTTAGATTTAGTTTATGGAGAGAAGGAGGGGTAGGGTTGGGGTTAAGGTTGCATTTGGTTTAGTGTTAGGATTAGGGTTCGGGTTCCAGTTAGGGTAATGGTTAAGGTTAGGCTTAGGGTTCGGATTAGAGTTTGTGTACTGGTTTGGTTTAGGATTCCAAACAGCAATCTGTGCCAAATGTTTTTTAGGTATTATGTGATCCTTACTAGCTGGAAGGAAGGGAGATGGGGTATGGATTTATTTCCAGGAATGGGTGCTAGACATGATTTGGCTTAGCTCTACTCTGGATTCCCTGTCCTATACAAACCTGTTCCCAGGTTTAAGGATAGGGTTAGGGTTAGGTTTTGGTTACGGTTAGAGTTAGTTTTATAGAGAGAAGGAGGGGTAGGGTTGGAGTTAGGTTTGTGTTAGGCTTGGATTTAAGATTAGGGATAAGGATAAGGTTTGGGTTAGAGTTACGGTGAGGGTTAGGGTTAGGGTTAGGGCTAGGGTTGTATTAGTGTTAGGGTTACTGTTAGGATTAAATTTAAGTTTAGTGTTAGCCTTAGAGTTTAGAGTTAGTGTACTAAAGTTAGCATAGTGTTAGGGTTATGGTTAAGGTTTGGGCAAGTGCTAGGTTTAGACATAAAGTTAGGGTTATGGCTAGTGTAAGGTCTGGGTCTTAGGGCCAGGGCTAGCGTTAGGATTAGTTTCAGCTGTAGGTTGGGTTAGGGCTAGATCTAGGGCAAGTGTTAGGGTTAGGGTTACAGTTAGGGTTAGGGTTAGGGCTAGGGCTAGTGCCAGGGTTAGGGTTAAGTCTAGGACTAGGCTTAGTGTTAGGGATAGGGCTAGGCTTAAGCTTAGTGCTAATTCTTGAATTATTGTTATTGTTAATGTTAGTGTTGGGGTTGGAGTTGTGTTGCGGTAAGTGTCAGGTATAGGGTTAGTGGTAACTGTAGGTTTAGTGTAAATGTAATTGTAGGTTTAGATTTAGGGTTAAGGTTAAGGATAAGGTTATGTCTAGGGCTATGGTTAGGGTTAGGGTTAGGGCTATGGTGAGAATTAGGCTTCACGTTCGGATTAATGTTAACATTAGTTTTAGGGCTAGGGTTGGGGTTTGTATCATGAATCCTAACCCAACTTTAGCTCTAAGCCTAAACCTACCCCAAGCCCTAAAACTCTCCCTAGCCTTAAACCTAATCATATGCAAACTCACTGTAACTGTAACCCCAAGCCAACTCTAACCATAACTTAAAACCTAGTCTTAGCCCTAGCCCTAACAGTAACTCTAACCCTAGCATAACCCTAACTCTAACCCTAGTCTTAACCCAAACACAAACCCTACACCTGTTCCAACACTTTCCATTGTCCCCACCCTAAGGCACACACGACACAAACGTCAGATCTAACCCTAATCATACCCCTAACCATAACCTCAAAACCTGCCCCGTCCCAAACCATAAAAATGAATCTAGTTATAAACCTAAAGAGAATCTTAACCCTAAATGTAATAACTAAACTTAGCCCTAAGCCCAGCCCTAACGATAACTCTTGCCATAACACTAACACTATCACTACACCTACTCCTAACTCTCACCATAACCCTACATGTAATCCAACCCTAAACCTATCCCTAGCCCTTGCTGTAGCCTTAAACCAGTCCTAACACAAACACTAGCCCTATTCCTAATCATATCTCTATTGCTAAACCTAACCTTAACTGAAACACAAACCACCTGACCTAGCCCTAGCCCTAAACATAATCCAGGCCTAGCCCTAAGCCTAACACTAACCCTACCCCAACCCTAACCCTAACCCTAACCCTAATATGAACACTAACTCTAAGACTAAACGTAAACCTAACCCTAACATGAACACTAACAGTAAACCTAACCCAACCCAACCCTAACCTTAAAGCTAGCCCTAAGCATAAGCAGAAGCCTAAAGCGGGCCCCAAATTTAACCCTAACCCGAAACCTAATCCGACACTAAACATAAACCTAATCTTATCCTGACCCGAAACCTAAACCTTACTCTAATCCGAAGGCAAACTTCAAAATAAAGCTAAGCCTAAACCTCACAATAACCCTAATCCTAATCCTAACATGAACACGAACTGCAACCCTAACCCTAAACAGAAACCTAGACCTAAACAGAACCAGAACTCAACCCTACCCCTAAAACTAACACTAAGGTGAACACTAACCCTAACCCGAACCCGAATCCAAACCCTAAACCTAACTCAAACGCTAACACGAACCCTAACCTGATACCGACACCAAACACCAACCATAACCCTAAACCAAACACTAACCCTAACACAAAAACTAACGCTAACCCCAACCCTAACCTGAACCAAAACATAACCCTAACTTGAACTCTAAGCCAAAACCTAATCCTAACCCTAACAATAACCCTAACCGAAATCTTAACTCTAACCATAATGTTAAGTCTAACACGAAAAATAACCCTAACCATAACCCAAGTCTGAATCCTAAACCTAACCCTAACTCGAACCCAAACCCAACCTGAACCCAGTCCTATCCCTTATCCAAAACTAACCCCAACCCCAGCCCTAACCCTAAGCCTAAAGCTAACCAGAACTCTAACTATAACCTGAACCCAAAACTTAACCCAGACTCTAACCCGAACCTTAACCCTAACTCTAAAATTATCACAAACACAAAGCCTAATCTGACTCTAACACTAACACCATAGTGAACCCAAACCTTAACTCTAATCCTAATCCAAACACTAACCTCACCCTAAACCTTAACATAACCTTAACAGTAACCCTAATTCTAACCGTCCCAACAAAGCAAAACATAACCCTAACCCTAACCAGAAAATGAACTCGAACCCTAACCATACCCTAACCCAAAAACAACCCTGACCTTAAAAATAACCCTAAACTTAACATGAAAATTAACCGTAACCATATAGGTAATCCTAGCCTGAAATGTAACCCTAACCCTAAACCTAATCTTAGCCCGACTCTAACCCTAACCCTAACCAGAACACGAACCTGAACACTAAGCCTAACCCTGACTCGAACACTAGCCCTAACACTAAAACTAAACATTACCCTAACTTGAACCCTATTGCTAAGCCTAACCATAATCTGAACTCTAAACATATTTCTAACCCTAATGCTAACCCTAACCCTAATCCAAACCCAACACTAACCCTAACCCTAACCCTAACCCTAGACCTAAATCGAACCCTAACCCTAATCGGAAACCAAAACGTAAACCTAACCCTAACCATAAACCAAACCCAACCCTAACCCTAACCCTAACAAGAAACCTAAAGCTAAAGCTGAGCATTTTTCGAACCCGAAACCTAATAATAACCCTAATCCGAATACTAACCCTAACCTCAGCCTAACCCAAATCCTAACACTAACCCGAATGCTAACCTGAATCCTAACCCTAACAAGAACCCGAACCCGAACCCGAACCCTAACACTAACCCGAAGCCTAACCCAACCAGAACCCTAAGCCTAAACTGATATCAAAACCAAGCCCTGACCCTGACATTAACCCAAATACTAACACTAACACTACACCTAACCATAACCCTAAATCTAACTCAAACCCTAACACTAACCCCAACGCTAAACTGAACCTGACCACTGACCCTAACCCTAACCCTAAACTCTAAAACTAACCCTACACGTAAAACAAATCTGTACCAAACCCAAACCCTAACACTAACCAGAACCATAACCCTAATGTTAACCATAACCCTAACCCCAATAGTAACAGAAACCCTAACACTTACACTAACCAGATGATAACCCTATGCTAACTGAAGCCTAACCCTAACCTGGCAATCAACCATAACACTAACGTCAACCCTAACCCTAACACTAACCTAAACTCAAACATACCATTAACGCAAATCATAAACCTATCCCTAACTAGAACCATAAACTTAACCCTAACCAGAAACATATACCTAAATATAAACCTAACACGAACCCGAAAAGTAAACCAAACCCTAAAACTGACAGTAACCGGAAACCAAACTTAACACTAACGTAACACTAAGAGTACCCCAGGAAATGGCTCTGGGGAGAAAAGCATGACGAAGGGCACGTGTGACGCCTTCTGTTTGAGTGCAGAGATGCCAGGCAGAGGGCGACAGGATGGCTGGATCGGCTCACCTGCTTTCTCCAAATGAGGCTGGACAACCAGCCAAACATCCTACCTGGGCCAGGTCACTTCCAGTGGGGACAAGGTCAAGAGGACATAGCCCTGCGGATGGCTGCCAAGTCTCCTGTGGCGTGTGCTGGGCCCCGTCAGAGAAGGAAGCAACCTGGCAACGGGTGTGCCAGACGTGAGATCAGGAGGCCTCCCACACCCGGGTCCCTGTCCTGCCCAGGCCTCACAAGGGAGGACGATGGTCGTGGCAGTAGCGAGTGGGGTGGGGCTGCCGGCTAGCCTGCCCTGGGATGTCCTGGGAGAGGGCGCCTGGGGATGGGCTGCCACTGGAGAGGTCTGAGGGACCGACCCAGCTCGAGGCAGTCGGGGGCAGAGAGAGAATCCCACTCCGCCCTTTCCCTTAAGTTTCTTATGGCTTGCCAAACCGTTAACAAGACAGGTTCGCAAGAGAAAATCATACCCAACTGAGAAATATGAGTACATGGCAGAAACCCGGGAAAGTGAGTCTCTCCACACAAAGGCAGAGATTTTCATCTTGCATCCTAGCCTGATCTTATGAGAAAGGAGGATGTTGGGGGAGGGCATGTGGAAGTCAAGACTGGAAGAAGACAATTGTCATGCAGAGGGACATGTAATGTCTTGTCGGAACCATTTCCCCTGCACCGGGGTCAGGTCCAGAAGGGACAGCACGAAGGTGACCAGCAACCCTCCTCTCTGTGGTGGCGCTGGCCCCGGGGCGGGCGTGGGGGTGGTAGGTGGAAGCGGGATGGTGTGTGAGTTGGTACCAGCGGTGGAGGCAGCGATTCAGAGGTCAGGGATCTCTCTTTCTCTCTCTCTCACTCTCTCTGTGTCTCTCTCTCACTACTCTCCCTCTGAGACCTGAGGAGAGAAAGGTGGGGCACCCTACCCACCTCGCCTACCTATTCCATGGTCCCTTCTTTCTCTGGCAGCTCTCGGAACCATGTGTGCTTGGGTTCAACCCCCTCAGGCCAAGGGTGCATGCTCAGCCACCCGGGACTAGGGCTGGCCTCGGGGGTCCTCAGTGAAGGCCCCATCCTCCCACCATGATCTGGCCGGCTGGGGCATCCCTCGGTGACTACCAGCTGCAGGTGAAGGAACCCCACCCTTCTTGACTTGGCTTCAGGTGCTGTCTCCCTCACCTCCCACAATACCTCACAGATCGCAGGCCTCATCACTTCCTTGGAAGGGTGGGTCTCTCCAGGGTGGCCACAGTCAGACTGGGGTTGGAGCTCAAGGTTCTTCCTAGGCCAGTTGCTTTGTCCTGGGGTTCATTTCTTTCCAGAAAGACAAAGCCATGGCCTCACCCCATGCCTAGACTTGGCGACTGCAGCCAGGTGGAGGAAAGGCTCTGTGGAGAAAAAAGGGCCGAGACAGGCATATGGCAAAGCAGGAAGTGCAGCACCAGCAGCCCGTAGGCATTTGGGAGACTATGCCAAACTGGGCAAGCCCTTCCAGGGTCAGTTCCCAGTCTCCTCTCTGGCGTCGGGAAAGCTTGGCCTTCCTAGGGCCCAGGCCATGGTTCTGGGGAGAAATCCGCGATGGAGGGCACTCGTGAGGCCCTCTGCCTGAGGTCGCAGGTGTCACGCCCAGGGCAACTGCAAGCCTGGCTCTGCTTGCCAGCTTTATCAAAAGAAGTCTGGACAAATATCCAAACCTGGCACCTGGGCCAGGCCCCTTCTGAGGGGACAAGTTACAGAGGACATAGCCCTGGGGACGTCTGCCAAGTCTCCTGGGGCGTGTGCTGGGCCTCGTCAGAGGAGGAAGCAGTCCGGCAAGTGGTGTGAGAGACCAGAGATCAGGCAGCCTCCCACACCCAGGTCCCTGTCTTCCCCAGGAATCCCAAGGGAGGATGATGGTCTTGGCAGTGGCGAGAGCGCTGGGGCGGGCGCTGAGGCAGCCCTTGGATGCTCTGAGAGAGACACCGAGGGATGGACTGCCCCTGGCCAGGTCTGAGGGACCGATACAGCTTGGGGCAGCCGGGGGCGAACCACAACATGTCCACAGCCCTCTCTGCAGATCCAAGCACCAGGCAAGCACCTGCCATGGCTGATCCCATTAGTCCCTACAAGATCACCATGAAATTTATCCTCTCCACACCAACTTTTAAGAAGAGCAAACTGAGTCTCAGAGAGATGTGGGCATTTGCCCAAGGTACACAGCTGGCAGTGGGCAGAGTCACCACTGTGCTGAGGGGTGAATGGCTACTCACCTAGTAAACAGCTGGTCCAGGACCCAGTGGCATGTGTTTGAGGCCAAGTAGTTCACCATGAAGGTGGTGAAGCTGGAGATGTTCTTAATCAGGAAAGCTGGTGCAATGGACTCTGTCAGCTTCTCCATCATGCCTGCCTGGAGGCCACGCATCCTGCAGGCCTCATTTAAATTCACAGTGGACTCATCCTCACACTAGGGGAGAGGAGGAGGAACATACAGTCAGTGACATCATAGTGAACCACCAGGAGGAATGACGTGTCTCTCTACCCTCCTGTGTAGCTTCTGGGGAGGAGTGGAGGTCCAGATTCCTTTGGGAGTGGGACTGTCGGACACTGTAGCGAGAAAATTCTGGGGCAGCCGTTCCCAGGGGAATCTCATATTTGAGTCAGGATTCTACTACTGCCTTAATCTTCTCAGGGTCCTGGGTGTGAAGACACCTCTGCAACCACACTCACCTCAGAGCAGCCCTGGTCATTGATGGACTGGTGCACCTGTGTCCACTCCAGGGAGATGGCAAACTGGAAAGCATGCACCAGCTCCTCGACCATCTCCTGGGTGCAGATCTGCAGTGACAGTGCCCAGCAGTCAGGCCAGGAGGGATCAGGGGCCTGCCTGGACTTTGCCACAGTGAGAAACTCCACCACAGATCAGGCACAGAGGAGAATCTGCATAGATTCCACCAAGGAAGGAATGTGAGGACACCTTGAGTGCCCGACATTCACATGTGGATAGAGGAGCTTGGTCCCCAGCGCTCACCTTCCTCTCCTGCAGCCAAGATCTTGAGTATGAACATGACACACTGCCCGACTCCCACCATCTAGCTTCCTGCTCCTGCCCAGGCTGGGTCCTCCTCATCTCCAGCTTCCCTAACTCCACCTCCCCCCCCCACACACAATGAGGGTTAAGGGGTGTGGGGCTGTCCTTTTGGGATCACAGTTCTGGCCTGACCTAGAGTGGTCTGCCCTGACCTACACTGTTACCTCATGGTTCCTCCTGCCAGAAGGCCACAAACATTCGCAGTGAGGGCTGAGCCAATGTCTAAAGCGACTTAACACGCTCTCTTCCTTGGCTTTCCGGGGGCCAGAGCCTGGGAAAGTCACGGGACAACACGAGAACATCCTGCTGTGTCGAGTGTCTCCACTCAAATGAACTGGACAGGAGGCTGTGTTTACAATGTTGGTGCCTGGTAACCAGAGTTCTAAGTTCTGTTGGGTGCTGTCACCAAGGAAGTGAGGTCACTTCTTCAAGGTTCTATTACTTTGCCCCATCCTTCAATCAGACCCACTCAAAGCCGCCGCTAGGCTGTTGGCTGCTCTCCCTCTTTGCCCATGTCATCTCCATCACTGTACACAAATGCCCATCACCACCCTCCCCACAGCTCCTTGGGAGTGGATCCAGGCCCCAGCTTTGAGGAGACACAGCTGAGGTCAGACCTCTTTTTTCCTACCAGTTATGTGTCCTGGAAAAGATGCTGTGCCTCTCAAGATCTCCCCAGTCTCCCAAGCTGCACAATGAGGATTGGGCTAAAAACAGCTTCCTAGGGACCTCATCAGGTGTATATATAATAATACGTACAACATCTGTGGGCTGGTGTCACATGTGTCTAATGCACACACTTAGAGATGGAGGAAGTACAAGGAGTAGAACATCACATAGAATACCAGTCAGAACTTCTCTAAGTCCCAGATGTGTGAAATTTGGTAAGTCATTGCCACTCTGAGCCTCATTTTCAGGTCTGCATCCTGAAGGGGTTGAAATTAGAGGAAATTCAGACATTGTGATCCACTGGCATTAACCCTTCCAGGGTCCCCTGTTTTACTCAGAATCAGTCCCAAGAGGCTCATGTTGGCCTATGTGGTGGGAGCCTCCACAATGTTCCCAATGCTCCCTGCCTCCTAGAGTGCACATCATTGTGTCACCACTAAGTGGTAAGTATCCGGCTTCTGAACAACAGAACACAGCCAAGGTGACGGGATGTCACTTCCAAGTTTTAATTACAAAACGTCTGTCACTTCCTGCTTACTGGCTTACTTGGGTTCCCTACTTACCTCCCTCCTTCTGTTTCTCTCTCTCTCTCTCTCTCTCTCTCTCTCTCTCTCTCTCTCTATCAAATCACCAGAATTGAGAGAGCAAGTGCTGATGTTTTCAGTTGCACTATGTAGAGGCTCCATAGGAGAGAACTGAGGGAGTGTCCAGCCAAAAGACAGACATGAGCTCAGACTCTCAGTCCAAATGTATCCTGGCAAAACCCATGTGCGTGATCTTGTGTGGGAATGTTCCCCCATTTGAGCCCTGTTGAGACCACAACCCTGCTTCACAGAGACTTTGAGGCAGAGGCACCCAGCTAAGCCATGCCAGATGCTTGGCTCACAGAAATTATGAGATGTTATATATTTGTACTGTATAGGTGCTAGGTTTTGGATTAATGTTGTCACAGAGGAACAGAAAGTAACAGTCTACCGTGTCCCAGGATCCAGCCTGATCACCCTCCTTTCTCCCCTCACTCTCTCTTCTCAGGCTCCCTCCAGCCACACTGGCCACATTTCTGACCTTCCCTAGTCAAACTCGCTTCTTCCTGTGAGTCTCTGCACCAAGGAGCCTTCTCCTTGACACACTAACTGTTCCCAGACATACACAGGGGTGCTTACACTTGTCATTCTGGTCACAGCAAAGGGCTGAAATGCCTCAGAGAGGCCTTTCAGAACCTCCTAGCACAGTCTCTACCATCACAGATCTCACATCCAGAAGAGCATTACATGATTTCCTCCTCCTTCCTCCCATTGAGTTAAAATGAGTGCATGATGAAGGGCTGTGTGTTTTGGCTGAAGCAGAGGCAACTCCTTCTGGTTATAGTAAGCACACGACTGTTTCTTCCAGGCCGAATTTTTCTCACCATGAGTCCATTGTTTAAGGAAATCATCATTCCCTCTCTTTCATGGGTCTGGTTTCCCCAAGAACACAGTGAACCATCCCCTCTCCCTGTGCTGCATCACCATAAACCCAGAGCCAGAAGATAAGCACCAGGTTAAAACACCACCAGATCCTGAATTCAGTCACTGCTGAGACCCTCCCATCAATGTTGTCATTCAATCGTGACTCCTGAGGACACCTTTCCCCTGAGACCCACTCCCAGCCTGTCCTCAGCTTCTTACAGTAACACTGAAATTTACTCAAAGTCCTCCCAACCTGGGAAAGAAACATTATGAAATGTTCTCTTTATTAATTTTCAGGGACTGGGGACATAGGTAGATGTAATATCAGTGTGTATGTGCAGTAGTTTCTATGCACGTATTCTATTTTTCAGACACAGATAAAATAGTGTGGCTACTCAATGCACCAAGAAAATGAATAACTGATCAAATTTTTTCATGATGTGAAGTCTTTAGAGAGTAAATGTCATGGTTAAGAGCACAGACTATGGAGCTAACTCCTCACGTCCAAATTACAGCTCAATCCCTTATTAGATATTAGTGTTGACTGAGTTATTTACCTGATTGGTGCCTCAGTTTCTTCATCTCTCAGTTGGCAATAATGATGAGCATACCTATTTTGTAGGTTTATGGAGAGCATTAAAGGAGTTAATGTTTGAAAAATGCTTGGAACACCTAGTGTATTACCAGTGCTGTACCTATATATTAGAAATAAAATTTAGAAATTCTTCTGACACTGCCTGTGAGCCCCAGAGGGTGATACTGTTGCCTGGATGTATGTAGAAAGCACTCCATGACATACGATGAATAAATGAGTGAACAACATTGGCGAATGCATTACCAATGTCACCTATGTCACTCTACAGGCATTCCCAAGCCGAACCACACACAGACATTCCTGCTCTCTCCTGCATCTCAGTCCCTGGAGGAATGACTGGGGTTTCTTGGACTCTGGTAACCGTGCCCACTAAAGGTTCTTTTCTGTCAGCAAACCCCAGTCTTTGTCCAAGTGCTGCAGCTCACAGGGTCTGCACTCTGATCCTTGTCTTCACTAGAGGGAGAAGTGCCATCCCCAGATCTGGGCACACGAAGAGCCTGATCCTTGGAGAAAATGATTCCTTGGCCCTGGGGCAGGTAGAAGAGCTCAGGGACAGAGTGGGATTTGGGGAAAATCCTCCAGGTGTTGTCAGAAGGGATGGAGGCAGGGGATGTGTCAGCAAGGACTGGTCTGGTTGGTGGGCCGTGGTGGTTAAATAGTAGAGGGGCTGGGAAGTTTCATAGCTTCTAGCATAATACAATCAATATGACGGCCATGAAATCAGAATCAGCATAATTAAGGCCAAATCAACACAATGTCAGCTGTTCCCTGACTCTCTAATCCAGTAGTGACTTATAATAAGGGTATTCGTGATCTATCATCTCTTTTTCATTGATTGGCTAGAGTAATTATTCTTTACATAGCCTGTCTATTGTTACATAGTAAAGAAAAAGTGAGTTTTAAAACAACCCTCCCTGGAAAAGTCTCCCTAACATATTGAATTAATAACAGAAGCCACGACAGGAAATTCACCACTTATCTTGAGCTTTAGTCTCTGGTTTTAGATCTTCCTAACTGGTAATTTACCTAGACTTCTGCCTTCTTTCTTGAGATTAGTCTACTTAGGAGTAAGTAAGAGTACAACCTCATACCATGTGAGAATTGGTGGGACTCTAGGAAAAGGTTTGTTTCATTCTGTCAGTGTGTGTGTGCGCGTGTGTGTATGAGACTTTTTGCTGCATCTGGCAGTGTGGGCCAGTGTAGACTCCTTTTCTAGGGAAAAAATTTCCCTAATCACTTTCTCTGGACTTTCTTTTCACTGATGGCTTCACCAGCACTGTCCAATAGTAACATTAAGCACTCTATATTATGGAAATTAAATATTTTTTAGTAGTAACATTTTAAAACATGAAAACAAACAGGTGAAACTAATTTTAATAGTATATTTTAACCCACTATAACCAAGATATTATCAATGTGGGTGCAGTCTATACAAAACTTAATAATGAGAGTTTACATTTTTTTCCTGAGTTTCATAAATCCAGTGTGTACTTCCCACTTACAGTACAATCTTCATTTGTAAGTTGAGTTTTTTCAGACATACATTGTCTGCACTGAGATTTAATGTTCACAGTTGTCAAATAAGAGTCACTAGGAGTGGGGTGGATGATAATTTCACCACTGATTTAAGCTCTAATGGAGCTATGAACACCAACTGGTCAATGGGTTAATCAAATGAATACTCATATAGTATGGAAGAATGGTATGATTTGGGATTTAGAAAAAGACTGGGGACCATGTATCCTGACAGGGAGCTCCAACGATTTTGTTGTTGAGAGTAACAAGGACAAAAAGAGAATGAAGTCATACACATAAGTGTCTAACAACATGGGGGGGAAGAAATGACCTGCCGTTGTCCTGAGTTTTGACCTCGTGGTTTCTTTTCTTGACCCAAATCTCTTTGATGATGTCCCAGGACATAGGTCAGATTAATCCCTAAAGGGAGAGAGGGAGGGTAGACGTACAAGGCATCTGTCATAATTGTCCTACGAAGGC
This sequence comes from Diceros bicornis minor, assembly GCF_020826845.1. Classification (NCBI taxonomy): domain Eukaryota; kingdom Metazoa; phylum Chordata; class Mammalia; order Perissodactyla; family Rhinocerotidae; genus Diceros; species Diceros bicornis. Next base: position 19,555,602 of record NW_026690866.1, read on the forward strand.
AGGCTTCATTTACAACTCTGATCCACTTTCACAATTTATTTTTTTAGGGTAAGAGGAAAAGAAGTATGATGGTCCAATCATCACAGAGGAATTGAAATGATTGTGGAAAGCAATCTAAACCAAAGCCTGGTTTGAACATCTCCATCCCTTTGAGAATGTCCAGTTACATATTCAAGAGGCCAGTTACTAGAATCACATCATATCCTGGCAATGAGGTCAGATGTCAGCAAAGGGAGGAAACCTTGGAGCAGCCCCAACAACTCTGCTGGCAGAAGAGACTGCAAGGTCTCCAGGCCTGCAGAGTACAGGGGAACTGTTAAGTGCTTTGGACCTTGCCAAATCCCTGCCCAACCTTACACCTACTAGCACAGGTGTATCCCTGCCAGGTGACCTCGCAGGTGTTCTGAACTCCAGTCCCATGCCCACCCCTGCCTGAACTTCAGATTCAGCAGAGATGATCCCAGGAGCTGGTCTGTACATCCCACAGCTCCTTTGCAAACGTCTTCTGGTGACTGAGGAAGATATCAGGAAACAGGAAGGGAAAGTGAAGACGTCAAGTGACAGACTGGCGGTAGCACTGATGCAGACACACTCACTAGCGAGGCAGGGTGAGTGAGGGGCCCTGAAGGACATCCCGACAAACACGATGAAGAAAACAGAAGACGGCGCAGATGACATGGAGCTCACACTACATTAATGCCTCCGCAAGGGTCCTGATGTCTTCTTGCTTTGACCTCTTGAAACTTTAATATATACCAATAATTTTCTTTTCTTTGATTCCTTTGCATGACAGAGAAGATACAGACAGTGATCTTTCTGAGGTGAGAGATTAGGTTTAAGATGAGGAGAGAAAGGAGATCTTTCTTTCTCATTTTGTTCTCTCATTTTCCTTTACTGAGTGTTATCTATTTGTATTTTAAGACCAAGATTTATCACAATCAGGAGATTCCTTAGAGTTTTGCCCTCACAGTCACAGAGAAAACATACCTAGTCCAAATGGATTGTCCTTTTTGTGTAATATTGCAAGAGATTCTAACATAATATTTCACGAAAGAGCTGTTATTTCTGTCTTCTCAAAAAAGACACCTACTTCTGGGTCTCTATTTTTCTGGTATTTGTTGCACGTGGAAGCACAGTTGCATACAATGAAATACTGGATTGTCCCTTTTTTTAGATTTATATGTATTGGAAATTTGATTCATGAAAATTGATATGCCATTGTGTTATCATGCTGTCAGGAGAACGACTGTTTTCAGCATCACAAGTCTCACAACAAGCCAGGGTGTTGGGATTTGCCTATTTGCCTGATCGAGTATGTTGCACTCTTCAAATCCTCTTTATCATTACTAACTTTTGTCTCACAGTTTTATCAGTTTCTGAGAGCAATGTGTTAAACAATAATAGAGTATCTTAGTATTTATATCTTCCCTAAAAGATGAGTTATCTTTTAGCTAAATTTTCTCTCCTCTATTCTTCCATGTGGTAATCATATGGAATTTTCGTTCGAATGTTTTTAATGTCTTGTTTTAAAACTAATACTAAATCAGACAGACGGTTTTTTCCTTTCCTCATGACTCCTGTTATGTTTTCCTGGGTTCACATTTCCTCTTCCTGATGTACATTCTTTACCGGTTCTTTCACTGCAGGCCTGTGGGAGGTCAACTTTGAGTCTCTTTGTAAGTCAGAAAACGTCTTTCTTTCTTTGACACATAGTTTGAATAGGTGTTTACTTTAGGTTTGTAGTAATTTTTTTCCTTCTTTGTCAAGTTATTTAATATTTCTGAGCCTCCACATCTTAAGCTTAAAATGGGAATAAATCCCTAAAATTGTGACTGTAACTGAGATAATACATGCAGAGCTTTCCAGTCATGTTTCTTAGAAGAAATTAGTCAATAATGATAACTATTATCAATCATTATAATGATATTATAATAATCAATATATAATATTAATGTATAATAATAATTATACATTAATTTTTAATTATAATGTACAGTATATAAGGTATAATGTATGCAATGTATAATAATAACATATTAATATTATTAATCATTAGAATCTTCATAGTATGCATTCTTGGAGAATCACTGCTTCAGATTGAGAATGTGAGGCTCATACACAAAAATTGTGAGAGAGTGTCATCACTGTTACTTTAATTCTCAGCCCTTGGGTATCTTCAGCTGTGGTCGTCTGCACAGTGTGTACAGATAATATAATCTGTTCCCACAGACCCACTGCAGAACAGCGCAGCCTGCCTCATGCCTGGGATGCTCTGGTCTGCTTGTTGGGAAGCCTCTGCTGTGAGGCTAGTTGGACTCTGTACAGAGAAAGATGAAAAAAGACTCTTTCTTTTCCTTCAATTTCTCCCACCGAGTATTATTCACTTTTACATCCACAGCAGATACTCTCTTCCCAGAGCCTTGGTTTTTCTCTGGGATTCAGGCTTCCCAGACACCTAGTCATTTCAGCTCCCAAGGCGCAAGTTGAACGCAGAGTCATTTCTCACCCACTCTTCCCATCTTGGCCTGTTTCTCGTCACAGAGGAGCCATGAGTGGGGAGAGGAGCCATCGAGGGAGACTGATCTGGAACTCCCGGTGAATCTGAGCTTCAGAGAATGAAGCAGAAAAGGGGGAACCTGAGACTGCCAGGTCTTCAGTGGGGGAGGAATATGGAGGAACCGAGAGGGGTGTGATGGCTGCACAGAGTCAAGGGGAAGGATGTTTCAAAGTTTCCTAAGAAGAGAAACCTTGCACTGAAGTCTGGATTCGATTTTAAATGATGGCAACGTCTGTGCTGGTTTCACCAATTCTGGTGTCCCTGAGGGATGAACTGGTGTGACACCACAGGACAGAAGTTGCAGTCACTTTCAGGACTTAAGGAAGGTGAAACCTTTCAACTTAGTCCCCTGTAAGCCAGTCAGGGGTCAAGTCTAGAAAGGCTCGGAGCCTGTGTCCGTCCAATGTGGTTTCTTTTTTTCCAGTCAAGCTCCTCTGGAACCCAGCTGGGAAAAAGTGACCTCAGTTCTAGTCATATCTAGTCATCACAGCTTCCGTAGGTCGCCATGAGGCAGGTAATAACCCAGGCATCGTCACTGGACCTCATTGTCACCCTCCTTCTTCCGCTGGCAGACAGTGACTTGTGAGGTGAGGAGAGTGCATCAGAATGGTCCAGTCAGCTGCCCAGTATGGGAGACTCCAGGGCAAGGAGATGCCAAAGCCACAGAGACCCGATGCCTCCTGTGTCTCCCTCTTTTTTTTTTCCACTTAATTTTCACACTCAGTCCTTCTTTTCCTTCCCTTTTCCCTCGTTCGGCTCTCTCTCCCTTTCTTTCCCCTACATGCTCTAGCTTAATTGAGGTTTTAACGACATACAGAAAACTGCAAACATTTAAAGTGTTCAATTTGATACATTTTGATTATAACTTATTGAACCATCACCACAATCAAGAAAAGGAACGCTATCTTAGCCAAATTTACGTATGCTCATTTTAATTCCTCCTTCCCTGCCGTTTGCAAACACATACTAAAATGTTTATAAATGGGATCATATACTATGTACTCATTTTTTACTGGCTTCTTTCACTCAGCATAAATATTTTGACATTTATGCTTGTCATTGCCTGTACTATGAATTCATTCCTATCCCCAACCCTTCCCTGGCAGCACTGTGCACACACCCGAGCACATCCCATGTTGGTGTGAGAGCCAATAGTAATGCTGCATCCCCAAATTAGGAATGCGCCTTGGTGCAACTCTGGGAGGGGTTGGCCTGAGCCCTGGAACCGCACATGAATGCTTTCCTGAATGGTTGGAAAACGCACCATGCCACTGCAGTCCCAATGATTGGCCAATGCTCAGAACCCATGAAGAAGCCCCACCCACCAAACACAGAGGTTGCATGAGCATAAGAAAAGGCAGCAGCAGATATATGAGCACATGCAAATGCTTTCCCAGGTGGCGCAAATACCCATAGTAGTGCTGCGGTCTCACAACTGTGCACGTGCCTCCATGTGGCAGCAGCTCTGAGCCTAGTGGGAATGTTTTCCCAGCAAGTGGAAACACTCACTGTACCCACACAACTTCCAGCATATGGGGTGGGATCAGAAAAACAGCTCACGTTTCCCCACAGCGGTAGCAGGTGGAATCTGCAACCTGATACTACCACAAATACACAGGCAAAAGATTAGTTCATCAAACACCATAAGAAACTACAGTAACAATTCAGGGCAGAAGGAAACGACAAATCTCCAGAAACGAAACTTGAAGTCACAGAAATTTACAATCTAAATGACAGAGTTCAAAATAACTGTCATAAATAAACTCACCAAGTTGCAAGAATGTTCAGAGAGTTCGATGAACTCAGGAATAAATTTAATGAGGAAAAGGAATACTTCATCAAAGAGACTGAAGCTATTAAAAAAAAAACAAGCAGAAAATCTGGATATGAAGAACATAATTAAAAAGATAAAAAAAATCTAGAATCCTTAAAAAATAGAGCTGATATTATGAATGCAAGAATTAGTGATTTAGAGGATAGAAATATAGAAATGTTTCCAGTGGACGAGGAGAGAGAACTCTGATTTTTAGAAAAGGAAGGAATTCTTGTAGAAATATACAACTCAATTATAAAAGCAACATAAGAATTATACGTATCTCAGAGGGAGCAGAGAGGCAGAAAGGAGCAGAGAGCTTGTTCAAAGAAATAATAGCTGAGAACTTCCCAAACTGAGGAAGAACCGGACTTACAAATACATGAAGCCAACAGAACGACTAATAACATCAACGCCAAAAGACCTTCTCCAAGGCATATAATAGTAAAATTGGTAAAAGCCAATGACAAAAAGAACTATTAAGGGAAGCAAAACAGAAGAATATAACCTACAAAGGAACGCTTATCAGGCTTTCAGCGTATTTCTTGGCAGAAACTTTACAGGCAAGGAAAGAATGGAATGATATATTAGAAATACTGAAAGACAAAGACTTTCAGCCAAGAATACTCTATCCAGTGAAATGATCCTTATGATACAATGGAGAAATAAAAGTTTTCCCAGATAAACAAAGGCTGAGGGAGTTCAACGCCACTAGATCTCCCATACAAGCAATGATCAAAAACGTCCTCATACCCGAAATAAAAAGAAGGCAAATGTCTACAAATCTTTGAGCAAAAAGATAAATAGACAGACAAAATCAGAAAGCTACAGCTCTGTTTCACAACAGGGTACCAAATACTTAATTATAACTTAAAAGAAGAAGGGAAGGAAAGCATCAAAAGTAACTATAAACACTTCAACTTAGTCACAAACTCACAACACAAAAATGAATAACTTGTGACAACAATAACTCATAACGAGAAGAGGAAAGTGATGGAACCTGCTTAGGCTAATGGAGATAAGAGGCTATCAGAAGATGGACTACCTCATCTATGAGTTATTCATACAAACCCCACAGTAACCAGCAAACAAAAAATCAGAGCAGAGCCATAGATCATAAAAAAAGAGACAACCTCCATGAAAACCCCCAACGTGAAATGGTAGTCAGAAACACAATGGAAGAGAAACAATGAAAATATAGATTAGGTGGGATTAAGCCCTCAAGTATCAATAATCACTCTAAATGTATATCGATTGAATTCTCCAATCAACAGACACACAGTGGTGGAGTGGATTAGAAAACAAGACCCAACAATATGCTGCCTCCAGGAAACACATCTCAGCTCTAAAAACAAACAGGCTTAGAATGAAGGGATGGGAGACAACACTCCAATCAAATGGCAAAAAAAAAGAAAGTAGGTGTTGCCATACTTATATCAGACAAAGCAGACTTCAAGATAAAAAAGACTATGAGAGACAAAGAAGGGCAGTATATAATGATAAAGGGGACTTTCCACCAAGAGGACATAACACTTATAAAAATATATGCACCTAACACAGCAGCACAAAAGAATATAAAGCAACCCTTAATAGACCCAAAGGGAGAAATTAACAGCAACACAATAATAGCAGGGGACCTGAACACCCCACTTACATCCATGGATAGATCATGCAGAGAAAGGCAACAAGTCAATAGTGTAATTAAATGAAACATATGATCAGATGAACTTAATCGATATACATAGAGCATACCCTCCCAAAACAGCAGAATACACATTATTCTTAAGTGTACATGGAACATTCTCAAAGATAGACCATATGTTGTGAAACAAGGCAAGCCTGAATAAATTTAAGATTGAAATCATATCAAGCTTTTTTTCTGACCACAATGCTATGACACTTGAAATCAACTAAAAGAAAAAAGATGGGGAAGTCACAAATATGTGGAGACTAAAGAACACATGACTGAAGAACCATTGGATAAATGAACAAATCAAAGGAGAAATCAAAAAATACCTGAAGACAAACGAAAAAGACAACAAAACAACTCTTATGGGATGCAGCAAAAGCAGTTCTAAGAAGGAAATTCATAGCAATACAAGCACATCTCAACAAACAAGAAAAATACCAAATAAGTAACCTTAAACTACACCTAATAGAACCAGAAAATGAAGAATAAATGAAGCCCAAAGTCAGCAGAATGAGGGAAATAATAAAAATTAGAGCAGAAATAAATGAAATAGAGACTAAAATAACTGTAGAAAGGATCAATGAAAGAAAGAGCTGGTTCTTTGAGAAGACTGAAACAAAATTGACAGACCCTTAACCAGACTCACTAAGAAAAAAAGAGAGAAGGCTCAAAGACATAAAATTAGAAATGAAAGAGGAGAAATTACAACAGATACCACAGAAATCCAAAGGACAATAAGAGAATACACTGAACAACTTATATGCCACCAAATTGGATAACCTAAAAGAAATAGATAAATTCTTAGATTCACACAACCTCCCAAAACTGAATCAAGAAGAAATAGAGAAAGTGAACAGGCCAGTCACATGTAAAGAGAATGAAATTGTTATCAAAAACCTCCCAAATAACAAAAGTCCAGGACCAGCTGTCTTCTCTGGAGAATTCTACCAAATATTCAAACAAGATTTAATACCTATGCTTCTCAAACTATTCCAAACAGTTGAAGAAGATGGAACACTTCTTAATACATTCTATGAGGCCAACATCACCATGACAGCAAAAGCAGGCAAGGATAGCACAAAGAAGGAATATTACAGACCAATATCACTGATGAACACAGATGCAAATATCCTCAACTATATATCAGCAAATGGAACACAGCAATATATTAAAAGGATCATATACCATGATCAAGTGGAATTTATACCAGGGATGCAGGGATGTTTCAACATTCGCAAATGAATAAGTGTGATACACCACATTAACAAAATGAGGAATAAAAATCACATGATCCTCTCCACAGATGCAGAGAAAGGATTTGACAAGATCCAACATCCATTTATGATAAAAACTCTCAATAAAATGGGTATAGAAGGAACGTACCTCAACACAATAAAGGCCATATATCAGAAACCCACAGCCAATATCATACTTAATGGTGAAAAACTTAAAGCCATTCCTCTGAGAACAGGAAGAAGACAAAGGTGCCCACTCTCGCCACTCTCATTCAACATAATACTGGAGGTTTTGGCCAGAGCAATTAGGCTGGAAAAGGAAATAAAAGGAATCCAAATTGGAAAGGAAGAAATGAAACTCTTGCTGTTTGGAGATGACATGATTGTAAATATAGAAAACCCTAAAGAATCCATCAGAAAACTATTAGAAATAATCAACAACTACAGCAAAGTTGCAGTGTACAAAATCAACTTACAAAAATCAGTTGCATTTCTATACTCTAATAATGAACTAACAGAAAGAAAACTCAAGAATACAATCCCATTTACAATTGCAAAAAAAGAAAAAAGTGTCTAGGGAAAAATTTAACCAAATAGGTTAAAGACCTATACAATGAAAACTATAAGACATTATTGAAAGAAATCAGTGATGACCTGAAGTAACGGGAAGATATTCCATGCACATGGATTGGAAGAATAAAGACAGTTAAAATGTCCATATTACCTAAAGTAATCTACAGATTCAATGCAATCCTAATCAGAATCACAATGACATTATTCATAGAAATAGAACACAGAATCCTAAAATGTATATGGAATAACAAAAGACCTTGAACAGTCAAAGCAATCCTGAGAGGAAAGAACAAAGCAGGAGGCATCACAATCCTAACTTGAAAATATATTACACAGCTATACTAATCAAAATGGCATGGTGCTGGCACAAAAGCAGACTCATAGATCAATGGAACAGAACTGAAAGCCCAGAAAGAAAACCACCCATCTGTGGTCAGTTAATCTCTGACAAAGGAGCCAAGATCATACAATGGAGAAAGGAAAGTCTCTTCAATAAATGCTGTTGGGAAAACTGGACACCCACATGCAAAAGAATGAAAGTAGATCATTATCTTCCACCATACACAAAAATTAACTCGAAATGGATAAAAGACTTGACTCTAACATTTGAAACCATAAAACTTCTAGAAGAAAATATACGCAGTGCAGTCTTTGACATTAGTCTTAGCAGCATCTTTTCCAATACCATGTCTACTCAGGCAAGGGAAAGAAAAGAAAAAATATACAAATGGGACTACATGAGACTAAAAGGCTTCTGCAAGGCAAAGGAAACGATGAACAAAATGAAAAGACAGGGCCAGCCCCGTGACTTAGTGGTTAAGTGCACGCGAACCTCTACTGGCGGCCCATGTTCGGATCCTGGACTCTCACAGACGCAACGCTTGTCCGGTCATGCTGAAGCCATGTCCCCCATACAGCAATTAGAAGGATGTACAACTATGACATACAACTATCAACCGGGACTTGGGGAAAAAACAAAAGGAGGAGGATTGGCAATAGATGTTAGCTCAGAGCCGGTCTTCCTCAGAAAAAAACAGAAGGATTAGCACAGATGTTAGCTCAGGACTGATCTTCCTCACAAAAAAAACAAAAACAAAAAACGAAAAGACAATCCACCAACTGGGAGAAAATATTTGCAAATCATATATCTGACAAGGTGTTAATCTCAAAAATATATAAACAACTCATACAACCCAACCACAAATAAACTGATAATCCAATCTAAAAATCGGCAGAGGCTATGAACAGACATTTTTCCAAAGAAGATATACAGAAGCCCAACAGGCACATGAAAAGATGTATAACATCACTAACTATTAGGGATATTCAAATCAAAACTACAATGAGAGATCACCTTACACCTGTCAGAATGGCTATAACTCCCAAGACAAAAAATAACAAATGTTGGAAAGGACAAGGAGAAAAGGTCACCCTCATACACTGCTGGTGGGAATGCAAACTAGTGCAGCCACCAGGGAAAACAGTATGGAGATTTCTCAAAAAATTTAAAATAGAAATACCATACCTTCCAGCTATCCCACTACCGGGTATTTATCCAAAGACACTGAAACCAACAATTCAAAGAGATTTATGCACCCCTGTGTTCACTGCGGCATTATTCACAATAACCAAGACATGGAAGCAATCCAAGTACCCTGCTACAGATGAACAGATAAAGAAGATGTGGTATGTATTATATACAATGGAATACTACTCAGCCCGAAAAAAAAGACAAGATCGTCCTGTTTGCAGCAACCTGGATGGACCTTGAGGGTATGATGATAAACGAAATAAGCCAGACAAAGACAAATAGCATTATTTCACTCATATGTAGAAGATAAACATATCCAGGGATAAAGAGAAGAGATTAGTGGTTACCAGAGGGGAATGGGGCTGGGTGTTGAGTGAAAGAGTTAAAGGGGCACATATGCATGGTGATGGATAAAAGTTAGACTACCGATGGTAAGCACGATGCAGTCTATAAGGAAATTCACAAATAACAATGAACACCCGAAATTACACCATGTTAAAACCCTTTATAATTTCAATAGAATAATTGAAAAAGAAAAAAATAATTCATTCCTCTTTATGGGTGAATATTATCCCACTGTGGGGATATATCACACTTTGTGTATCCGTTCACCAGTAGATGGACATTTGGGTTGTTTTCCATTTTTATCTACTATAAATAGGTTGTTATCAACATGTGTGTACAAGTCTGTGTATAGACATATGTGTTTATTTCCCTTAGATGGATTCCTAGGAGAGGAATGGCTGGGTAGACATATGTAAATATTAAAGACGCATCCAAGCTATTTTTCACCAGCACTCAATGAGAGTTTCAGTGACTTGACATCTTCAACAACACTTGCTATAGTCAGTCATTTTAATTTTAGCCACTCTTAAGTGTGGTGGAATCTCATGATGACTGTCACTTACATTTCCCCAATGACTCATGTGGAGGAGGAGAAGTCAAGCCACGCACAGACTGGGAAAAAACATCTGCAAAACATATCCCTAGAAAAGGACATGTATTTATAATATATAAAGAGCTCTTACAACCCAATTGTAAGAAGACAAGGAACACGTCATGTCTTACCAAGACACAGCAGATCAGGCCTGTGATGAGCACCAGGAGTCCCGCCAAGCAGATGAGGATGAGGGCCCAGAAGGGGAGATCTGTGGAGACATGTGGTGGGGTGAGCCACATCCTGTCATTGCCCCAGGGCTCCTGGTGACCCCACTGTGCCTCAACCGTCCTTGACAAGGGTTGGCCAACTTTCCTCATCATCCAAGACCCTGTGTGCATGGTTCTCTTCGATGAGGCACAGCATCAAGATACTCGCCCCCTACCATGGGCTGGGGCTTCCTGCAGGTTTACCAGGCTTCTGAGTCAAGGCATCATCTCTGTTGGGAGAATACTCTGGAAGTGAATGAAATAGAGAATGCATGTGGGTGTGTTTCACTCTTTTTAATAAAACTTTTTAGACACAGAAAAATAAAGGGAACTGTCTCATAAACATCCATCATCTAGATTTAACAATGTATATTCCATCTAATTAAAACAATATTGCATCAATGTATAAATTATTAACACTTGCCACCCTTGATTCATCCCATGTTTTCAATGAAATATTAAAGTCAAGTAGACATCATCATGTTTCACACCATTTTAGTTTCCATCTCTAAAATGTGAGCATACTTTGCTACAAAATACAAGACCATTATCACAGAACAAAAGTGTAATAAATTAAACCAAATTCATACTTCTGGGCACAGAGAACTGAATTTGGGCTGGACTTTCTTATTACAGCTGGGGGCAGAATGGGTCATCACAGTTGGCAAGCCTATGGGATCTCTCTAAATTTGTAAAATCCAACTCAAAAGTGTTCTTCCGTGCCTAGAAACACATCATCCCCTTCTCCTTTATCTATTTGCTTAATATTCATTTTCTAGAATTAACCTACAATGTAATTTCCTGCAGGAAGTCTTCCCTGATTTCCGCCTGCAAGTATGAGTTTGTTCACATCAAATAATCGATAAGTTTCAATTCTCTATTCTTGTTATTCCCAGCTACAAGATAAACTCCAGGAGGGGAGGACACACAGCACCCAGTGGGCATGGGGAGAGGGGTGCAGGTCCCTCTACTTGTACCTCTACCCAGACAACCTCTTAGAGGTGTGCTGTCTGATATGGAGCAGCTAGAAGTATCTTTTGAATTAAAATTAATTTGAGGTAAATAAAATAGAAATTCTAGTACCTCAGTAACATTAAAAATCAGTAAAAATAAAGACCAGTCACAATACCATCCTTTGAGTACTCAACAGCCACATGCGGCTATGCACTGGAGAGCACAGATATAGAACATTCCACCACTGCAGAAAGTTCTAACGCATTGGTGATCATCTGGAGCGGGACTTGGCAAACTATAGCCTGTGGATCAGAAACTCCATCCACCCCCAAACCTATGAGTCTGCTTCACACACAGCTGGAGGCCCTCACTGACCATCTGGTCCAGTTGCGTCAGTGCAGAGATAAGGAAACAAAAGTCCAGAGAGGGGAGGTGACTAACTTTAGGTCACAGAGCTGTCTAGGAGAAAGTGAGGGCCTTCTATATTACACTGGTTTCCTTTTGTCTCTCTCAATGGTGAGTAAAGACTGGGGGACTACGCCACCTCCTGCCAACCTGAGAAAGTTCAATGCTCTCTAAGCCCCAGGCATCCAGAGTCCCCGGAAAGGCCTCACTTTCTTTCCCAATGACCAGGGAGCCGTATCATCCCCAAGAACACTCTTCCTGTCCACTGTCAAGTTCTGCAGCTGGGTCCATTCTGGGTCAGCCACAGGAATTCCTCATAGATGGCAACTCTGTCCGGTCTCTGTGCCAAGGTGGTAAGGTACACAGGGAGTCTGCTCCAGTGTGGTTACTGTGGGGGACAGACCTGGAAGGGCACAAGGGATGAACAATGGTGTCTGGAATTCTACCCTGATTCTAGATTCCCTGCTTCAGGGTCCTGTCCAAGAGAACTTTCTGCAATAATGTAAACATTTGTCTGCAATACCATATACACTCATTATTAGCCCCATGTTGTTATCAAGCACTTAAAATGTGGCTAGTGTGTGTGAGTGAGGAACTCAATTTCTCACATAATTTCATTTGAATTAATTAATTTATAAATAAATAACCACAGGGAGAACATTTTTGAAACTTTGGAGTAAGGACTTCCGCAAATGCATAAAAACAATGAAAACACTGTAAAAATTGTCAAAATCAACTTTTCAGAAGTCTAGAAATTAATCAACACCTTATAAATATCTGAGGAGAGTTTAGTGAAGAAACATGGTGGAATCTTGATAAAGGGAGCCAGCTTTGTGGCACTATAACTTGCACTATCCCATCCTGCTCTCACAATATCCTCCAAAACTTTGAAAACCGTCATTCTCAGAACTATAGTGGCTGAGACATCCAGCAGCCCAGCAGCCATAATGGGTTTGGAGCTCTCAAAAGACCCATCCCCGCCGAACTCTCACTAGCTGACCTGCCTGGAAGCTCCCTGAAAAAGCCCCATGGTCAGGGCTTGTAGTCACTTGACTCAGAGCTTGCCCAGGGAGGAAAGTCCGTCCCCAGGGCACTTCCTAAAAACAATCAAGGCTAATTGTTTTCTATTGTAGTTGCCTGAGGGAGTGATACCAGCTGAGGCAGGCAAGATGTCAGCCAAATCTTAGAAGAAAAATTGGGAGAATGAGATGTCCACAGGGGCCTTTGAAAAGCTGCAGTGTATTTGCCGGCGTCTAGAAGGCCACATGGGCTCAGGGCTGTGGCATGCCCGGGAAAGACTTGAGAACATCTTAATCTCTCACCTCTAGTTGAAGGGTTGGCTTAATATCTGAAAACTTGATTATGTAATACACTATATTAATAGAATAAGGGCCAATAACACGCAATCTCAACCACATATACAGAAAATAATTTGACAAAATACAACACCCTTCATGTCAAAAAAAGTAAACACTCAACAAATTAGGAATAGAAGATAACTTTCTCAACCTATAAACAGCATCGATGAAAAACCCACGGCTAACACCATATTCAATGGTGAAAGACTGAAAATTTCCCCCTAAGACCAGGGACAAGAAAATGATGTCTTCCCTTATCTCATATGTTAATCACAGGTACTAGAGGTTATAAAGAGGGCAATTAGGCAAGAAAAAGGAATAAAAGAAACCCAGATTGGAAGGGAAGAGGTCAAACTATATGTTTTGCAGAGGAGAAGATATTTTATATAGAAAAACCTAAAAAATACACTCCTCCCCACACACAATATGTGAACCGTATCTCAATAGGTGTATAAAAAATTTAAATTGCCCCATGTGCTTAGTGGCTCCACTACTGGAGAACACAGTTAGACTGCTGATATTTGTTGAAAGTCTCCAGAAGAGGAGGAGGAGGAGGAGGCTGGAGGTTGGTGGCCCCAAATGAAAATGCTTTTCTCATTCCCCAAAAACTTATGGAAGGAGATGGTAGGATTAGCTGACAGGGATGTGGGGCAGAATGGGCACCATGTCAGTGACATCAAGATCAAGGATATGTCACTTGAGCTCAGAGTCATCAGCCACCATCTCAGCCAATGTTTCCAATCTCCTCAACCTACATCAAGTCGGTGACCAGGCATGAGTGGAATATGTCTCACATCTGGCTGCCCTTGTAGAGCTTGGTGACCTAGAACAAACACGAGGGAGAGTGGGTGAGATGGAGGTCTCCTGGCGATGCAGGGTGCCACTGGAGCCAGTGAAATATCACAGACCTTGGGGCAAGGGAGACCTGTCTTCAAATCCTGGCTCTGCCCCTAACTCACTGTGTGACGCTAGGCACAATACTCCCCTTTCTGAGCTTCAGTTTACCCATGTGAGAAATGGGCAAGGCAGCTAGGACATCACCTCTGGACACTGAGAGAAGCCACACATGCAGGGAAAGTGAAGGGGTGAAACAATCACGTAACAGATGTAAGTCAGGCAGAGGAATGACGCTGCCCTCAGGGCAAGGGGAGAAGGGAGAGGGAGACCCCACCTGGTCCTGGGTGTCTCTCGGCAGGGCGGTGTACTCTGAGCATGTGGGCTCCAGGTTGCTGAGGTTCCCGACGATGATGCGGAAATGTAGCTGGTGCTCTCTCTGGATGGATAAACTCTGAGCTGCAGAGCCAGGAGCCACGGAGAGGAAGAGCTGAAATGTGGAGACTCTCCGCTCCCAGCACAGAGGGATGGTGGCCCACGGGATCAGGGTGGTGGGTGCAGATGGCGTCACACTGGTGGCTGCCCCATCCTTCTCAGGCCTGGGGAGAGAGGGATGTGGGGACTCTGGAGAGAGGTCCTGAAACCTCTGGGAGTGGGTGCCAGAACTGGAAGGAGGAAATGGGAGGACAGTGGGGAGACAAAGAGGGGTAGTCACAAAAGTGGTCATTAGGGGCAAATGCTCAGGGGAGGGTCTCACCTGAAGGAGACCAGTCTGCAACTCGAGTAGAAGGGACCCAGGCTGCTCCTCTTGAACAATGATCCAGCTGGGGAGGAAGGAGGAGGGGGATGAGCAGGAGGGACAGGAGTTAGAGGAGGGGCTCGGTGGAATTTAATCCACCAGGCTCTGCAGGACCCTCTCAATGGAGTTGAACATGGCTGAGCCATTGCTCCTGTCTGATGAATACCAGAGTGTGGAGATGGGGAAGGTGACTGTGAGGGTCTTCAGGTTGTGCCCCAAAGCTGCAAGACAAGAGGGAGAGCAATGGCCATCTCTGAGAGCTGGCCTGAGACCAGACCAGAGTCCTGCACTCATTATAATCTGTCGTCTTCTCTCATAGTGGCACCACCATCCACCCATGTCGTCACGCAAGTCAGAACCAGCATATCTGCTCAGCTCCTCTTCCCTCCCAGTAATACCCATTCACCTTGCACACTGGTCGTCACATATACTCCATCCCTGTCTCAGCTCAGGTCTTGACTTCTTTCACCCAGACCAACACCCCAGCAGGCTCACTGGATGCTCTGTCTAAAGGATGTTCTACATGGACTACTAGAAGAATCTTTCTGAAATGAATACCTCACTAGGGCCACCACTGCTCTAGTACCACCCATGGCTCCCTATGGCCTTCAGTGTTTAGTTCAACCTTCTTGACCTGGCACTCAAGGCTCTACTCAATCTGGCTCCTGCTGACCGTTCAGTATCATTTTATCCATCTACTGCGGTTTAAACTTCATGCTTCACGCAAACCAAATTGGTTTCAATTCTCCCCTTACAGCATGTTGTTTCTGGCCGGAGCCTTTGCTCATGGAATCCACTGTGCCAGGAAAACCTTTCATCCTTTATTTGCCATGGTCCCTCCTATTCATTCTTAAAGACTTCATTCTGGTGAAACTTTCTCTAGCAAGCTCTTCCCCTCCAAATTATGCCAGGTGTCTCTCCCCGAAACATCCCACATTGTATTATAATGGTGTGTTAATTTCACAAGACTAGGGGCTCTCTGAGGGCTAGCCTTAGACTGAATCGTTGGTAGAATCTTTGTGATCAGCATGATTGCCCTAAAACCAGAATTTCACACCCTGGCTTCCCAGCTCCTGGATCACAACTGGCTGGTGGGGGATTGGGGCCGGAGAACTTCTCTTGGGAAGCAAAAGGGGCCCCCGATACCTGTGGTGGCTTCTGGTAGCACAGGTGATGATCAAGTATGGAGGGACGTGGTGGTTGGCTCAGGAGCTGTGGCCAGGGCTCTCTTCAGGGAGGGGTAGAGTGGGAGGAGCCCTCAAGTTAACCCGGGCTCCAGCAGTGGCTGTCCCATTACCACCATTCACAGATGAAGCATAAATGAGAGTGAGGGGACGGGTGACTGTGTGAGTAGAGGGATGAGCATGCCTGTGGATGAGAGGTGCCCAAGAGAGAGAGATAGGTGAACAAGAGAGACTGAACTCGGAGGAGAGACAGATGGACAGGCAGAAAACTGGACAGACGGATGGGATACCTGGAAAAGGAGGACCAAGGACGGCGCTTTAGCAGAATTAAAGTGTAAACCACGTGGGTCAGAATGTGTGGAGAACATGTCTCTGTCTAAGGCTTTCTCACCCTGGGCTGGGACTCTCCACCAGAACCCGGGAGGGAGAGAAGGGATGAATTAGTGCCCTTCCAGGTCCTTCCCTCACCAAGGACAGCAGGTGTAGGAGAACATGTGCTCCCCATCCACAAAGGCGGACGGGACCCAGGAGATCAGGGCCAGGAATACTCACTGTTGGTTGTCGGGGCCACGGCTCCATAGGTGAAACCTGTGGAGAGAAGGCAAGACGAGCTGAGCAAGAGTTGGGGTGAACATAAAGGATTAAGGAGAGGGAGGATGTAGGGACCTTTGTGGGAAAAGCAGAGGGGAAAACAGAGGGGAAGAGGGGTGAGTTGTTCAGGGGGGCGGCAACGAGATGGAAGGTGGCTGGACCCAGTGATCACACAGTGATGAGAAGTCTGAACCCAGACCAGGTGGATAGAGAGATGGATCATAGCTCACTTTAGAGCAAAGGAGGTAACACAGAACTCCGACTGGGAGAGACAGCATGGCTGTAGTACAGCCCCTCACCACTGACATAGAGGCTGTCCCCATCCAGGTTGAAGGAGCCCAGGTGGCAGACGCCCTGGGTCTCATGGCTCAACTCCCAGTAGAGTCACTCTCTGTCCAGCCCTGGACCTGCGCGGGTCAGAGTGGAAGGTGCAAATGATGTCCACCCCAGTGGCTGCCCCACCCTTCTCAAGCCTGGGGGAATAAGAAGATGGGGATGTGGACTATTGAGCAGAGGTCCTTCTGGGTGTGGAAGGCGAGAGAGGGCAAGGGAGGAGGCTGAAGGAGATGCTAAAGGGGCTGCTCTGATGCTTGCAGGGGCTCTCCTAGGTGTCTCCCGTGTGAGACAACCCCCTCACAAGTAAGGCCTGACTTCATTTACGATGTGGGGGGGGCATGTGAGTGGCAAAGAGGGGTGAACACACAGACCTGTGCGAGGGGGCACCTGCAGGTCTGCACAGACAGCAGCGAGGAGCACAGTCAGTGCCCTGTGCCATCTGATACATGCAGGCAAGAAAGTACCGTTACGTTCTCTCGGTTCTACATTCCAAGGTCTTTTCTTTCTACTTATTTCTTGCTCCACAGCCATCAGCCAGGCGTAGGGAACAATCATCTTATTCCTAATCTTATTCCCAGCACCTCCCATCTTGCCTATTAAGTCTTCATTCTTAACCATGAAGTCCATTTTAACCCCCGTGTTTAGACCAAACACTAATTACATAATCCTTCTACTCACATCTCTCCAGAGTCTGCCCACTGGTCTTAGAACAGAGCCCCAAGTCACTCCTGACCTTGTCCAGCCTGTCCCCCTCGCTGGTCTGGCTCACACCTCTCCCCCTGTGTTGACTTGGCTCAGCCATCCCTCTTCTCAGTTCATGGACACACCAGGCTCTCTGGTTCAGGGGTGTCCTCCTGCGGGTCCCTCTGCCTGAAACACTTTCTTGAACACACTCCCACACCCTCACTCCAGTCTAACCCTCCAACTAGCTAAATCCAGTCCCAACTCTAGCTCTCAAGCTAAATATCAGTCCTTCTCAAGAGGGCTTCCCTGCCCCCTCAGGTTGAGTCCCCTTGTGCCAAACTCCAACACATCACTCTCATCATTAACATTTCAAAATCCAAATTCCCAAATACAATATAAATTCCATGAAGGTGGTACAAGGTCTCTCTGGTTCACAAGGTCCCCATGCATGTGGCCCAGGGCCTGGCTCATGAGATGAGGAACCATCCCGGTTTGTCTAGCACTGCCCTGGTTTGAACACTAAACATCCTGTGTCCTGGAAAACCCCTCTGTCCTGAATAAACGAGGATGGTTGGTCACCATAAATTATACACTCAGAGACTATCTATTGCATGACAAGCACAAATTCCCCTCAAGAACGTCACAAGAAAGCTAGAATGAAAAAGGCACACACACAGAAAATTAGTAGAAGCCAACAACTAAATACAAAATTACTTAACAAGATTCTCTGCAACGTGAATCACCAGACCATTATTTTAGAAAAGTTTCAAGAATCAAAGTTAATTCCCTTTAGAAGGCAAGGTGGTGAGGACAGTCTTTTTGGAGACTAGTGCCCTTCCCTTCAATCTACAGTGTTGCTTAGTATTCCTCCAAATGATTTGAAATGTCATAAAGAAAAAAAAATGCTCAAAATGAATCTGGCTACTGGCAAATTAAATTTTAAATATTTTATTAATACAAAGAAGTTCAAATCATCTTTTTCCCTGAATGCTCCTCTATTTCAAATTTTTGTGGAGGATTTACAGGATTTTAGAAGTCAAATTGAATGGTTCTAAGGAATGTTGCTGAGTATCCCTGCTAGTATTTCATGGGATGTCTTCTAATACTACATACACACGCAAAACATTTTTGTATTTATAATATGTATAAATCCTGACTTTTGAGTATTATGCAATGCAAGTAAATCTATATTTTCTACTATAATCCACATTTGCAGTTATTTACGTTTGTTTCATATGTTCTTATTTGCATATAACTGTACTTACTGAAATATTTACCACACAGAACCACGCACAGTTTACCATCCTTCACTTGAATATAATCCATAAAACATCAATAATTTTTCTCAAGATACCCTCACTCTCAGTGAGTCCATGTGGTGACAACCTGAGACCAGGATACCCCACTGGCAGGTCTTCTGCACAGCGGAGGCTGCCGGAACCTCTTGGTACCAGGTCCACAGGGTACTCACCTGGTCACACAGAAATCCATGGATCAGCGAGAACAGGTGGCCCCTGAGCCTGGTTTCACCTCAAACTTGAGCTCCACAGATGCTTTTCATGTCTGAGGGGGGAAAAATGCGCAAACAATCTTTTGAGGCATTTTATAGGGTGTTGGATGGAAAGGCCACCCCATTCACTCTTCTTTTTTTGTATTTACTGATTTAACTGTAACTGTTGGCTGTGACTGGATTTTCCCGATTCCTATCCAGCCACCTGCTCCCCGAGATGGGAGAAAGCAGCTTCGTACTGTGTGCACTTGAGTCACTAAACTCACTTGGCTGGACAGAGACATTTTGGTGACTCTGGACCCTTTAAACAAGCTTGTCATTTAGGGACCTTGTAAGTGACTCGCTGAATTGTCAGCAATTTCCACCCTTCATTCAGGGCTCGGGAGTTTTTCAGGCCCTGAAGCAGGTTCCCCAACTTCTGCACCACTGACATCTGGGGCCTGGCAATTCTGTGTCGGGCTGTCCTGGGCCCTGGAGGACGCTGAGCAGCATTCCTGCCTCCCCCTCTAGATGCCAGGAGCGCCCCCATTTGTAACAACCCAAACACCGCCTGCAGACGCGGATAAGCCCCCTGGGGACAAAATCACATGGAGAACGGTGATGGGGACTCTGAGGAGGGGACGTTGGCGCCCGGAGCCAGGAGGAACAGCAGCCTCGGGGGCCCTGAGCGAACAGCCCAGGGGAAACTGACCTGCGGGGAGACAGAGAGACGCCGGGCACTGACGGGGCTGCCCGCGCCCCAGGCGCCTCCCTGGACCCCTACCCGAGCCAGGACCGCCCAGCGCTCACCGGGGCCCGCCCCTGAGGGCAAACGTCCACGAGAATCCCATCCGCGCCTAGAAGACGGAACACACCGCGAAGCCCCAGGCTCCATCCACGGCTCCGCCCGTGCTTCCGCTTCCGGTCTCGGGCGGGCGTTCGGGGAGGACGGACGTTTGGGGGCTCCGGGTCGAGGCGGCGTGCGGGGCGGGGCGGGGCCGCGCACCCCAACCTTAAGGGAGGTGTCTAGTTTCTAGAGTGAGTGCTAGGGTGGGCAGTGGGCTGGGTCAGCAACAGGGACAGGACCAGGTCTAGGGGCGGGGCTGTGGGTGGGGACAAGGGTGTGGGCGGGGACCGGGCTGTGGGCAGAGCCAGATCCGAAGGTTGTGGGCGGAGACCAGTTCCAGGGGCGGGAAGAGGCGGGGGTGGGTCTGGAATAAGTCAGGTGGACGTCAAAGGGGGAGGAAATGAGCTCCAGGGGCAGGGCTGGAGGCGGGGCTTTCCTTGGACCCCCTAGACTGTACAGGTAGCTGGATGTTGAACAGCTTTTCTTCATTCCTTTCCCCACTTTTACACAAACTCATAGAATGATGTGCCCATATTTAAAATTATAAATTTTTTGTGCCAGTTTGCTTTACTTAATTTCGTTAAAATATTGGATCATATATTCACATTTCTCTACACCTTGCTGTACCAAGCCAGGAGATCAGGATATAACACTATTTTAATTTTAAAAACGGGGGGCAGAGAGGCCACTACGTCCTAGATACACATATAGGAAAACTTCAAAGAGTGGTGCAAAGTCAGTAAAATATTCTCACTCTACCACTGTCTCCCAGTCCTTTTGCACAGAGATAAACATCCTTTTCTCCTCTATCGTTCCAGACATACTGTGCATATGTGAGCCTGTGTATATGTTCAAGCCCAAGAGGGATGTCCCCAAGCAAAACCTGAAGCCCATGAATTGTCTCATGCGTCAGAAGTTACTGGAAAGAGATTTAAATTTTCGGTGGAAGGAGATGAACCGCTGATGAATCCAGAGGAAGACAACAAAGAAACAAGAGAATTTTCCCATATAAAAGGTCAAAGGAAAAGTGAGACAGAAAATGTATTCATAATATCTGACGTAGCACATCTCTGGATAAGATTCATATGCTATAAAATGGTAAACATTTATGTCATGAAACAGTAGACATTGAATTTTCATTTATCCTAATTCATTAAATAGTTATATTGAGCAAGGGGAGTTATATTTTTCACATATGAAAGAACTCTTCATGCTGATTGTTTCAGAGAAGAAAGAAAGTATAAATAGTCTAAAGCTGAAAAATGAAAATGCTGTATGAGTAGCTAATTTAGAAAGATAGATTTTCAACCAGAAAATTGAAGTTGTTTTTGGAACCAGAGTCAAGATTGGGGAAGGTAGCTTTTCATTATAAGGCTTGAAGTATTATTTGAGAGATGTGCGTATAGACACACACACACGGGAGCCTGAATTTATATTCCAAAGGGATCATCTAACTCTACAAAGAGTTTGTAAAAAGGATTCACTTTACAACAGTAGAACATATTTTGAAAACTACAGACTTCAAGCGTAAAAAAAGCTGTCATCATCCCGGTGGAAAAATGAATGGGGCATCGCTTTCCCACCGACGTGGTGATAAGTATTTTACGTACATTACTCTTGAGTATTTTCACAGCAACCCATAAGGAAGATGGTATTATCTATCTCCTTTTTGCAAATGAGGAAATTGGTGACAGCATATTGCTAAAATTTTCATATAAGTTCTCAATAGATATGGTTTTATGTTAAAATTGTTTATTGAATTCTCTTTTCATTAATAAAACGATATGTGCCATTCTTACAAATAAGCAAAGGGTGTGTAAAAACAATTTAGCAAAGAGACAGTTTTATATCCTTTTGATATAATTAAATATAACAATCACTTTATTATTTTTCTGCACTCTGCCTCACATCTAGGAAGATACTTCCTATCTTAAAGGCTTACTAGAAAACTCAACTAAAAATCAAGAATCAGGGAATACGCATATTATGCCAGGTTCCTGAATACATGAAAAAAAAGCCATTATAACAAATTTTAGTACAAAAATCTTAGATCATTCATGAACTGATAACAACACAAATCATGATTAGGCAAGGCATTTCTGTAGAATGACAAATATTTAAACTTTAGACATTTAGAAAGGTAGTTCATTACAGTAACTAATGTGTATAAGAAAAATTTTTTCAAACTCACTAAGTGCCAGGAAATCGTTTGACAAAATGCACTGCAACATTATTCACAATAGCCAAGAGATGGAAACTACCTAATTGTGCATCTGTGGGTGAAAAGATGAAAAAAGTCTGAGGCATCTATACAATGGAATATTATTCAGCCTTAAAAAGGAAGGAAATCCTGTATTCAGAATTGCTTGCCTGGATCATTTCAGTAGCCATGTGCTTTCTTGCTTAGTCCCCTCTGGTCCATTCGCCAACCAGGAACCAGGGTGATCCTTTTACAATGTAAGCTCCACGACCGCTAGTGGAAACCCTAAAAGAGATTTTGGAGGTAGACTGCCTGGGTACCAGCTGTGTGAACTTGGACAATTATATAACCTCTAATATTCCTCATCCATACCATAGGGGTTAATCGTATTGTCTCGATGGCATTGTTGTGAGCATTAAATGAGTGAATACATGTCAGATGCCTAGAATGTGCCTGGCACATTGTAAGGCAACATGAAAAATTTAACTGTAATTATAACTAAATTAAATATTTTGATGGCCTATTAATTAAGTTGAACCATATGAAATTTCTAATACTCAACCAATTTGATCCATTATTATTGTTGAATAAATGATAAAACTCAGTCTAGGCAGGCTGTGTAGAGTCAAAAAGGATTGGATAAATGAAAATGTTATTGCAATAAATAAGATGAAATAGATTGCTTTGCAATTTACAAAGCAGTTTCTCATACTTTGTTTCATTTAATCTCTATAGAATGCTTTTCTGGGTATTATTACCACTGTTTCAGAAGGAGTAACTGACTTGCCCCAAACCACACCACATTATATAAAACAATTAGAGTGGAAATATCATTTCGTGTATAAATACCATATGATATTTTGTTTTCCCTTCATAATATCATCCGTCCTCTCAAGAAAGTAATGAAATAATGCTGATTCCTAGGAACTTAGTCTTAAGGAGACATACTCTCAGATGATCAACACTATGTCTTTGAAACAGGGGTGTTGTGAGAAGAAACTTGAGACCCATGATTTCTGGGTGTTCAAGTCCATGCTTAGAGTTCTGGGAAACAGTAAAAAAAGGGGAATAGTCCAGAATGAAAAAAGTCTGACGTATATGTAACTTTATTGATCACCTCAAAATTCTCTTTTTGTTTATGGTCTGTGACACCCTACTAGAATATAAATGCTCTTAGGGTAGATCACTGCTATCTTGCAGCAAGTGGCAGGCGCTGAGTAAATATTTATTAAAGACATGAAAGTGGCCTTGAATACATCTGCTCTTTACTCACCAGAGAACAGCCCCATAGCAGGCAAATGGCATCATTAACAAAATTTTAAAAATCATATCCTTATTAGCTCGTAACCATGGATACAAGGCTCCAATTTATTTCATACTTTCTAAGTACTTAAGCATTCTGGTGTATTAGGGAGTGTTTCCACAGCCTTGCTGTAACATAAAGCAAGACTTTTTGGCCCATTGATTGCTGTTTCTAGCAGGGCCCATCTCTATACTTACCTCTAAACAATTAACTATAGATTTGTTATCCCAATGAACAGCGATTTGGTATGGAACCTGTTTTATCAGTGTCATGCGAAAGTATACATTTGATATGTCTTTAAGGGGTGATATGAATAATAATGTTGCTGCAGAAGAAGACAAGTGAAAATTCTCTCTAGTCTTTGTCAAGTGCATCTGGGTGAAGGGTATCTTGGAGTCACTGGATTTTAGAACTTAAAAAGACTCATCCAACTCTTCATGTTACAGGTGAAGAAAATGAGGTCTAAAGAGGTTGAGAGATTTGACCAAGACTAATTCCTGGGACTAGAGAGAGATCCTCTGATTCTCAGCTGGCCACATTGCATAACATCTCCAGCTCCAAACAGCCAAGAGAAGCAAGTATGTTGATTTCCAGCTTGAAATGTTTCCCCTTCACATTTTTACTTTCTCTCTCTTAGATGCCTGCTCTGCCCTGACAAGGAATTTATCTGATGTTTACGCTACACTTAAGAAGAGGACAATGCTCCTGGCAAACACTATTGAGATTCAGTGTGATATTGGAGAACCGAGTCATGAAAAAACGAGAATCAACAGAATAAGAGGTAAATAATATTAGAGAAGAAGAGAAAATCTATTATTTTAGTGGGACATAACTTATAAAGTTTAGAACTGGTAAATAAGTGCAGTAATGTGAAAGGAAGCTAGATTCCTATATGAAACATCAAAAATACTGTTATATGAGTAAGAATTAGTTTAAACATGTAAGTAATTATTCCATTCCTAAGAGCAATGAATTATTTAAGATGAGTAGTTAAAATAATTGGAACTACATATTAGTTATATGAGGAAGATTATAAAGAGATACAAAGCATGTAAAAGCTCAGATTAAATGGAGAGATATACTATACTTGTGACTGAAAACAGTGTTTCAAAGATAGTTTTCCAAACATTATTCAGATTCCATATACTTCAAATCAACCTTTAAAATGATGCAGTGTTTGTTTTATAGACTAAAAGATATCCATTTGTAAAATAAAACACTGGACCATAAACTAACATTATTCACAAGTAAATCATTCCAAATGGATGATAGAGCTAAAATTAAAAGTAAAATCCCCACGTATAACAGTGGTGGATGAGAATATAGAAGAATATCCATAATCTTAAAATTAGTGAAGATATTCTTAATATATATGCTTAAAGATGTCTGGTTGAAAAGAGGAAGGAGGAAAAGTAAAATGGAACGTGATATGGTGTCTGATTTTCTTTCAGAGACTTAATCTAAAGAAGAATATTCTAGTCTATGATATTGGATAAAGAAATAGAAATCTGTGATAATTATACAAATAATGAGAGGACATATTTAAATCGTAGCATAATATATCAGTTAGCTTCTGCTGTGTAACAAATCACCCTAAAATTTGGTGACTTCAGATAAGAATAGTTTATTTTTTCTCAAGATTCTGTGGGTTAACTGGGAAGTTATTTTGATCTTGACCTATTGGTGGCTCAGCTGGGATTGGATGGTCTAGGACAGTTTTACTTACACATCTGATTGTTGACTTGAAGCTACTAGGGTGATGGAGATGTGGAGTCTGTCTAGACTCATTCACATATTGATGGCCTCAGGCTTCCCAAGGGCAGCCAGAGAAGGACAAGTAACAACAATGAACAAGTGTTTTTCAAGCCTTTGCTCATGTCATTTGGTAATATCCCATTGGCCAAAGCAAGTTACAATGCCAAGTCTACCCAGAGTCAACGTGGGATGCTATGACCAAACAGACAGAGAGAAAGGACTGATGTGTGGCCATTTTTACAATCTCTCACACATAATTTTAGAGGAAAATTAATATGAACGTTTGTGTATTTGTTCATTTGAATGTCCAAGGAAAATTGTACAAAGTCAAAAGAAACATAAAGCAAAAATTTAAGTAGAGATGTAAGGTAAGTTTAGTTGGTACTGAAATTGGGTCTGGAAAAATATAGTAGTTTATTTTTCAAGTTTATGCAAGTTCTTGTGACCTATGAAAATAACTTACATTTCGATTATTTTCTCCCTGAGTGTGTTTTATTCCTTAACACTTTTGATGTGTTTCTCCCCGGCCCTAGGAAACTAACTTAGCACTTGGGAGCAAAGATGCAGCCTAATAGCCCCACACTGGAGGCCAAGATGGAGAAGACCTCCACGGCCACAATGACCTTGCCCTTGGTGCTGTGTTAGATGGGCAGGAAGGTGACCCAGACACTGCAGAACACCAGCATGCTGAGCGTAAGGAACTTGGCTTCATTAAAGGTGTCAAGCAGGTTCCGGGCCAGGAAAGCCACAGTGAAGCTGCCCAGGGCAAAGGAGCCCAGGTATCCCAGGACACAGTAGAAGGTAGTGACTGACCCCTTGTTGCACATGATGATGATGTGGCGGTGTTCAGAGTTTGCATCTGTGTAAATGAAGGGAGGAGAGGTTCCAGCCAGATGCCACAGAGACTCAGCTGGATAAAGGAGCAGATGTGAATGATGAAGTTAGGTGCCCCTGACACCAACCACTGCCACATCCTTCTCCCTGGTGCAGTGACCTTGAAGGCCACAACCACAGTAATAGTTTTGGCCAAGACAGTGGAAACAGCCACAGTAAAAACAACTCTAAATGTGATTTGTTGAATAATGTAGGTGGCTGTGTTGGGTCAGCCGATGAAGAGTAAGGAGCAGAGGAAGCAGAGGGTGAGGGAGAAGAGTAAGATGTAGCTGAGAGTCCAATTCTTGCTTACAGGAGTGTCTCAGTGCTTCACAAAGACCCCAGGGACCACTGTTATGACAACAGAGCAACAAGGAGCGGTGCAAGCCAGAGTCTTCCCTAAAGAATCTTCAAATGCCAGAAATGTCACAAGTTTCAGCAGGCTGCGATTTCTCTCATTGTTTGCATACTGGCTTCCTGGACGTCCTATACATTGATCTCTATTTGAAAAGGAAAGGAAAGTCTTGGTGTTTCAGTCAGCCACTCTTCCATATTCCCAAGACAAAAAACAAAAGTCTCATTGGCATTATAAGGCCCACAGCCCACACCTTATTTGGTTGTGAGACACAATGTTGCAGAGACTTACGTTAATAATATTCACATTAAACAGTCCCGTCCTATGTCAGAATGCTTTTAGCTTCAAGTAAGTGATAATCCACCTCCAAAAGTTCCAAGTTTGGGTCCTGTGTTAGTTGGAAGTGTCCATAAACTTGAGGGTTTAGGGGCGAATATTTTAGGTGGTGGGGACTTTGCAACACACCAGTGAGGTACTGGGAAAGAAGGCAGGGAAAGGAAGGCAGGGCATCAGGGACATCAAGTGCTGTACCACTGTGCTCACCTAGATCTCAATCGCTCTGGGGAGCACTGTGAGGCAAGAAGAACACATGGAAACACGTCATCTCAGCTGAGGATGAGGCAGCAGCAACACATATTAGGCATGCCCATCAGCCATCATTCAAGGGCTTTGCCCAGAGCTATGAATTTGTATTTGGCAAACTTTTCCTGTAATGTGACAGAGAACAAATATTTTAGGCTTTGTGGGCCATAAGATCTCTGCCACAACTACTCAACTCTGACCTCGGAGCATGAAGCAGCCATTCTTCTTGTTGAAAGTGGGTATTCTTTTCTCGTTCCTATTTCTACAAATAATATTAGAACAATGCAATTACTGTAATTACAGCTTTTCTTTTTGAATCACTTTTCTATATAAATCTTGTTTCTCGATTTTTCTAACTCGATTTTTGTTTCATAAAAAATGTAGTAAAATTCTTAACCTTCAAAGTAAATTCCTTCGGTAAAGTGGTTTGAATTGCGTTAAAGCTAAAAATTATTTAGACAAGGATACAGACTTTTGTAATATTCAGACATTCCATTTGGGAAATTTAATGGCGCTAAATTTATTCATTTTCTTTTGCATTTCTCAAACACATTTTTAGCCAAAATTAAAACTATACTTCGCATAGCATACAGTAACTACCTACTCAGTACACTTCCTCCATTATGCCTAGGTATTAGAACACCAATTTTGAGTGAACTAAGCCAATTGTGACAGATCTAAGCTAATTTTTGCCAGAGTGTGTTCCACCTCACTTGTGGGTTATGCGCCATGGACATAAATCAATGACAATCTGATTGTATGGTCTCTTTCTTGCACTAAATAAAATGTGCATCAAATAGGATGCTATAGCTGACTCTTCCTCTTTCTTTCCCATGTGGATGTTGTGCAGTGACAGACAATTGTAAAAATAAAATCCCACACACTAAGCATATTGAAGCAAAAGTTATATACAGCCCGAGTCTTTATTATCAAAATGTTGATAGAAAAAAAAAACCTTTGCATTTGTCTATTTCTGAAATTCTTGTAACATAAATAACACACGTCATGATTTAAAGCCACTATGAGTTTCTCTATCACTTTCAGTTGAACACATTCTAACTAATATACTTTGTGCATTACATTTTTGTGTTTTTGAGAGTGAGAAATGAGACTTTCATACTGCATTATCAAACACTTTACTATTGATATGTAGGAAAATCCTTATTATTGATACATTATTTTCATCTTTTATTTATTTGGTTAATTATTTATTCATTTATTTATATATGTTTTGATTGAGGAGGATTAACCTTGAGCTAACATCTGTGCCAGTCTTCCCCATTTTGCATGCGAGTGGCCACCACAGCGTGGCTGATATGTGGTGTATGTCTATGCCTGGGATTTGAACCCATGGACCCGGGCCACCAAAGTGGAGCATGCTGAATTTTAACCACTACACCACTGGGCCAGCCTGCTACATTATTTTAGATCCCACTAATTGATTAGATATTTTTGCATTCTAATTTAAAATATTTTTTGCATTATGTAAGTAAACGTTGAAGCAGATTCCACTGGTGGCTTATTCATGACCCATCTATCCCCTTTCTACCAGCAGCTCAGTTGTGCTTTGACATTCAACTTCTTGCATGAGGCCCTGTGATTGAGGGGAGGCTGACAGCTCTAAATCAATTATAATTGGCCTCACTTGGAGGATGTGTTTTTGAGTTACTCTTACAAAGTCAGGGGGAGTAGATGCCCACTCTTTTTCATCTTTCTGTTCTCTTACTATGGTATAATACTTTAAACAGCTCAGCCTTTGAGACCACAAGGAGCCCAGCCTGAACAGAAAGCTGGGAACCCAAGATGATAGAACAAAATATGAGAATATCATCTGTGCTTGATTATAGTTTTGAGCTGCTGAATTCTCTAATCCTCGAGTCATTTTATTTCTGGCCTTTTTTTTTTTAATTGTTTCACTTTTTTTTTTTTGAAAAGTGATATTTATGACAACATTCATTATGTAAATAACAAATAGAATGACACATATTTCCCTCTCCATCTTTATAATGCAACACTGTGCTTTTATATTTTCTGGCACAAAGAATCATCATAGTAAATTACTCTGGTCTTTTTTATGGGATATAATAAATATTTTTTAAAAGACACATTTAGTTTGTTTTCTTTTTAATTTATAGCCAGATGCATTCTAACAACAAACATAATTTGTAAACATGCTCTCTCTACCAGACCACTATTTATTTCTGTAATATGTTATTTCATGCATTATTTTACTGGACAGAACATTTAGCAATGTAAAGAGATAACTTTGGTAATTAGTACATATGAATTGTTTGCTGTTTTGTTTGGTAAGACTGGAATATTGTACTTTAAATATGATGGGCTTTTTTGTTTTCATTATTTACCTAGTCCATTATCATATCATCCATGATCAGTCTTTTATCATCTCATTCCAGCCATACTGGTCTTATTCCATATGTCTGAATATACCACATAAAAACATTTTAAAAACACTTTATTGAGGTATGACTGACATACAAAAAGCTGTACATATTTAATGTATACAACTTAATGTGTTTGCAGATAATATACACCAGTGGAACCATCACTACAATCAAGTCCTTAAACCTATTCATCACCTCCAAATGCTTCCTCCTGTCCTCTTTATTTTTTTAATTTAACTTCCTTTTCTAAAATACTTTTTTTCTTTTGAGCTAGGAACACTTAACATAAATCTACCCTCCTAGTAAATTTTCAAGTCTACAATACAATATTGTTAAATATAGGCCCATGTTGGACGGTAAGTTGCCAGAACTTATTCATTTTGCATACCTTTTGTTGTCCAAACTTCTATTGCCAAGAATCCCTCTTCTTCTTGAATTGACAAATCCCCACATGTTTTTAAAAACTCAATTCAAACATCAGCTTTCCATGAAGAATTATCTGATTCATCCAAGTAAGACTATCTTTTCTTATTGACTCTGCTAACTTCTAACTACCTTTATTATGGTACTTTTCAAATTGCCCTGTTATTCTTTTTTCACACATACCTCACTATGATTTCTTGGAAAGAAGGGCTTTTATCTTATCAAGTTTGCATACTCACTTCATGGTTTATATCTTCTACTAGAGTAATAATAATATAATATATCCATTCATTTATTGAATCTTTAGTTCCGGTTTTTGCACACCTACTATGTTTAAGGCATAGTGCTCGTCACCTTGGGTGTAAAGATATGAATAGGAGGCATGTCCTAAAGACACCCACACTTACTTCCATCATAATTCCATGTGTGTTATTCTGTGATCAAGATGAGTATATGGTGTTATGGAATCTCTAATTGTTTGCCTAACACAACATGTGGTTTAAGAGCTGTATTCGCTTGAGAAGAGCTGCTTCAGCAGAACCTAACAATGTGAGTATAAAGAAGCCAGATCAAGGTAACTCCCAACATGGAAATGATGTATTAATTACCTAAATGAATGTATTGAATGAGTGAATGAAATAATAGAAGATAAAGAAGAAATGAGATGCTATGGGTTAAACCCAGACCCTTTACATTTTATTTAGAGACAAAGAAGGGCTGAAAGAAAGTGATTGTAATTATGTAATTTTGGCAGTTCATACCTGTCTGATTACATATTTCTCTCTCTGGGCACAATACACAATCAAAGCAGCAGGTAGCTCTCTTCCTGAGGGATTTTCCTGAATCCTGGCTGACAGAACATCCTACACCCATAGGGGGGAGTTTGAAAGAAGAGAATTATTGATCATACTGAACAATACTATATAATTGGATAATATTTTATTATTTAATAATATTGAAATATTGATAATATTGTTTAAATTATCTAAAAAATTATCTTAAAGATCACCTCTAAGATTTGACATGATTGATGTACCCAGGCAAAGCAAAATAAAATCAAGGTCAATCGGCAGAAAAGAGTTCCCAACATGAAGACACATACTGATTTAAAAGATTTTCCAGGTGCCGGCCCCGTGGCTTAGCGGTTAAGTGTGTGCGCTCCGCTGCTGGCGGCCCAGGTACGGATCCCGGGCGCGCACCGAGGCACTGCTTCTCCGGCCATGCTGAGGCCGTGTCCCACATACAGCAACTGGAAGGATGTGCAGCTATGACATACAACTATCTACTGGGGCTTTGAGGGGGGGGAATATATAAATAAATAAAATTATTTTTAAAAAAGTATACTTTCAATATCTCTTGGACAGTAAGAAAAATTATATCAATAAATGAGAATTTTGTTATGAGTTAAATAATTTCACCATTATTTTCATATACGGTCTCTATCTTGTGATGTAGATGAAGAATTAATCAAAGATTGAGTTTTCTGCAGTCTTTTTGAATACCACGGCCCAGTCTATCAGCTCCTCATGTATGATGAAACCTTGACCACGTGGATCCTGGGGAACAAACTCCCTTACATTCACCTGAAGTCCAAGACCTTTGGGAAATGATATAGTTCAGAATTTCATGCTGTGACACAGAGTTTCTTTTCTCAGCCAGTGACACATGAGCTCCAGTGCTGTTTTTAAATTGGGTGTTTTTAAGGAATGGGTGGAGCTGAAAGGGAGACATAATTGGGAAATGATATGAGGATGGAAATTGAGGACAGAAAACTCATATACGAACGGGTGGGGCTCCTGAGTTGCCCAACAATTAGATTTTTTCCCCTCTATATCAGTAATCCTCTGAATAAGTTCAATTTGGGGAGTGTTTACTATTTTGCATACTTAAGTAAGAAGGCATTCCTGTCTGCCCTTAGAGAGCACATGGTGATTTGTTTAAACCATTCCTGAAGATTCCATGTTCAGGGAGCACTGTAGGGCTAAACCTGAGCTGCACCTTGAGCAATGAGGTTTGCTTTAGGGGTGCTAGGGAGTTTCCTTGAACTCAAGAAGAGACAAAGAAAGATAGCTTTCTTCTTACTAACTTTGAACAAAATATTTTATTAAATGAGAGAGAAAAAATGAAAGCTCCTAGTAAACAATATTCATACAATAATTGATATAATTTATATATAAATGTATAACTAATATTTATATAATACATAAACATATATAAGCTTATATATATATACATAAATAAATATATATTCACAATAAATGTGTGTATTTAGATCTGATATCACATTAACTTCCTTGTACCTGAGAGCAAGAGTTTCAAGACACATTATTCATAGGTTTTGGATTTATAAAAGTCTAGGACCATCTAAGTAGAATTGAAAAGGTCTTGGGGAAATTAAAATATATTTCAAAGTATTGGGGTTCTCATCTGTAAAAAGGGGATCAATCTCCTTGCTTCCAAAAGACATTTTAAATTTCAATGAAGAAATATTTATTTAACTAACAGTAGCCTTTCTAGAAAAATGCAGGAATGTTCAAATAAATTTTCCTTTCCCCAGTGGCATTTAAGATATCACAGGATAGGGCCAGAACTAGGTTTTGAAAATCCCTGAATTTTTAAATTCCCTTGGATGAATTGTAATTAAGTCTTATCTTAAAAACTTACCTCTCACAGTGAAAGTTTTTAATTGATTATTTTTAGTTAAAAGAGTTGACACTGTTGCTAAATAGCCCCTACAATCATTAGAGATTTACTTGCAACCTGTACGAAACAACAGCAATTCATTATGCTCAAGTCACCGCTGTTCTGTCGCAATGTCACTATTACAATTCTATACCCAAATGAAATAACTCTCCTATCCTAAAATACAATAATGGGAATCATGTTTAAGGGAGAAATTTTACATGTTAAAGCAGCCATTATAACTATATTTCATGTACTACAGATAAGCATAGTTGTAATCAATGGGGAGATACTCATTCACAGCAGACAAAGAGACACAGTAAAAGTGAAGCAAATAAGAATGATGTCAGCATCATGGTGGAGTGAGCTGTTCCATTAGTCCCCTTCCCCTAACTTACAACCAAATGGGCATTCATTAACCAACAGAAGATTCCCTACAAAGCACAACAGAACATCTGAGAGAACCACTCAGCTATACATCCGAAAATGGGGTACTGGGTCCCCAGGAAGCAGTGGAAGAATGAGAGCAGATCACCTCCCCCTCTGCAGTGGCAGTGATCTGGGTCATGGATCCTCAAGCAGCAACGAGCATTCTTTTGCTTTGGGCACTGCATCCTGGAATTCAGAAATGCTCCATACCAAGTGATGTGGCTCAGCCACCCTGTGCATGCCCCAACAAAGGCCAGCAGCCCAGGAAATCTTCCCGTGTGTGCAGAGAAGGCCCACACACGTGGAAAAACATGGCTCTCACCTCCCCATCCTCCTAGCCTACCAGCTTGGCCATTCCTGGCCAAGGCAGCAGTTCCACAACAGAGGACTTTTGCATGCATCTGTGACCCACCAAGGGGCTGTTGTCAGTGGGATAATGCAGATAAGCCCTATTGACACACCTTCTATCAGATGCAGCAGGTTCAGAAAACACAAGTCCTGCCTCCCCAGAGGTGGAAGGTGGAATCTGCGACCTGATACTACCACTATGCACCAGCAAAGGATCAGTTAATCAAACACCATGAAGAACTACATTAACACTCCACAGCAGAAGGAAAATGGCAAATCTCCCAAAACAAACCCTGAACTCACAGAAATTTACAATCTAAATGACAGAGAATTCAAAATATTTGTCATAAAGAGACTCAATGAGTTACAAGTAAACTCAGAAATAGAGTTCAATGAACGCAGGAATAAAATTAATGAATAGAAGGAATTCTTTTGCAAAAAGATTGAAAGTCTAAAAAAAATAATTCTTGAGATGAAGAACACAATTAATGAGATAAAAAACAATGTAGAAACCTTAAAAACAGAGCTGATATTATGGAGGACAGAATTAGTAATTTACAGGACGGAGATTTAGAAATGCATCAGGTGGAGGAGGAGAGAGAACTAAGAGTTAATTAAATGAAGAAACTCTTTGAGAAACATCCTACTCAATTAGGAATTACAACATAAGGATTATAGGTATTCCAGAGGGAGAAGGGTGGGAGAAAGGAGCAGAAATCTTGCTCAAAGAAATAATAGCTGATAACTTCCCAAACCTTGGGAATGAATTGGACTTAGAAGTACTTGAAGCCAATAGAACTCCTAATTGCATCAATGCAAAAAGACCTTTTCCAAGGCATATAACAGTAAAAATGGCAAAAGTCAATGACAAAGGAAAAACATTAAGGGCAGCAGGGAAGAAGAGAACAATCTATAAATGAACTGCCATCAGGCTTTCAGTGGATTTCTCAGCAGAAAACTTACAGCCTAGGACAGATTGTACTTATATATTCAAAGTACTGAAAGACACAAGCTTTCAGCCAAGAATAGTCTATCCAGCAAAATTATCCTTCAGATACAATGGAGAAATAAAATCTTTCCCAGATAAACAAAAGCTGAAGGAGTTCATTGCCACTAGACTTCCATTGCAAGAAATGATAAAGGAAGCCCTCCTACCAGAAACAAAAAGGCAAAGATTTCCAAAGCCTTGTGCAAGGAGATAAATATGCAGACATAATCAGAAAATTGCAGCACTCTGTCAGAACAGGTTAGCAAACACAACATAAAAGATAAAGGGAAGAAAAGCTATAGTTATCAAAAATAACTATAAACATCATTTTAATCACAAAATCACAACACAAAACAGAATAATTTTTGACAACAATAACTTAGAAGGGGAAGAGGGAGGGATGGGATTCGCTTAGGTTAATGGAGATAAGAGGCTATCAGAAAATGGACTATCTCATCTACAAGATATTTATACAAACCTCATGGTAACCAGTAAAGAAAAATTCAGATCAGTAACACAAATTATAAATAAAGAGAAAACTATCACAGGAAACCAGCAAACTGAAATGGCAATCAGAAATACAAGGGAAGAGAAACAAGGGAAATATAGAATAACCGGAAAACAAGAGATAAGATGGTAGTCTTAGGCCCACATATATCAATAATCACTCTAAATGTAAATGGGTTGAATTCTCCAATAAAATGACATAGACTGGAGGATGGATTAAAAAACAAAACCTAGAAATATGCTGCCTCCAGGAAACACATCTCAGCTCTAAACATAAATACAGTCTCAGCGTGAAGAGATGGATGATGATACTCCAAACATATGGTAAGCAAAAGAAAGCAGCTGTTTCCATACTTATATTAGACAAAGCAGACTTCAAGATAAAAGAGGCAATGAGAAACAAAGAGGGGCAGTGTATAATGATAAAAGAGACGCTCCACCAAGATGACATAACACTGATGAATATATATGCAGCTAACACAGGAGCACCAACGTATATAAAACAACAATTAACAGACCCAAAGGGAGAAGTTAACAGCAACACAATAATAGTAGGAGAGCTCAACACCCCACTTAAATCAATGAATAGATCATTCAGACAGAAAACCAACAAGGAAATAGTGGGTTTAAATAAAACACTGGAGCAGATGAACCTAATAAATATATATGGAACATACCATCCAAAATGAGAGGATTATACGTTCTTCTCAAGTGCACATGGAACATTCTCAAAGATAGACCATATGTTGCGAAACAAGGCAAGCCTCAATAAATTTATGAAGATGGAAATCATGTCAAGCATCTTTTCCAACCACAATGCTATGAAACTAAAAATCAACTATAGGAAATAGCTGGGAAAGTCACAAATATGTGGAGACTAAATAACATGCTACAGAACAACCATTGGATCAATGAGGAAATCAAAAGAGAAATCAAAACATACCTGGAGACAAGTGAAGGTGAGAAAACATCATACCAACTCTTATGGGATGCAACAAAAGTGGTTCTAAGGGGGAAAATCACAGCAATACAAGCCCACCTCAACAAACAAGAACAATCTCAAATAAGTAATCTTAAACTACACCTAACGGAACCAGAAAAAGAAGAACAAAGCCCAAAGTCAGCAGAAGGAGGGAAATAATAAAAATTAGAACAGAAATAAATGAAATAGAGACTAAAAAAATGGTAGAAAGGATCAATGAAACTAAGTGCTGATTCTTTGAGAAGATAAAAAAATTGACACATATTTAACCAGCCTCACTAAAGAAAAGGAGAGAAGACTCAAATAAATAAAATTAGAAATGGAAGAGGAGAGATTACAATAGATTCTGCAGAAATACAAAGGATTATAAGAGAATACTATGAAAAATTTTATGCCAACAAATTTGACAATCTAGAAGAAATGGATAAATTCTTAGACTTATACAACCTCTCGGGACTGAATCAAGAAGAAATAGAGAACCTGAAAAGACCAATCACAAGAAAAGAGATTGAAAGAGTAATGAAAAACGTTCCAAAAAACAAAAGTCCAGGACCAGATGGCTTCTCTGCAGAATTCCACCTAACATTCAAAGAAGATATAATACCTATCCTTCTCAAACTATTCCAAAAGACTTAAGAAGATGGAATGCTTTCTAACTCATTTTATGAGGCCAACATCACTCTGATCCCAAAACCAGACAAGGACTACACAAAGAAGGAAAATTACAAGGCAATACCACTGATGAATATAGATGTAAAAATTCTCAATAAAATATTGGTGAACTGAATACAGCAATACATTAAAAAGATCTTCACACAATGATCAAGTGGGATTTATGCCAGGGACACAGGCATGGTTCAACACCTGCAAATCAATCAATGTGATGTACCACATTAACAAAACGAGGAATAAAATTCACATGATCATCTCAATAGATGCAGAAAAACATTTGACAAGATCCAACATCCATTTATGATTAAAAAAACTCTCAATAAAATGGGTACCGAAGGACAGTACCTTAGCATAATAAAGGCCATATATGACAAACCCACAGCCAACATCATACTCAATGTGGAAAACCTGAAAGCTGTCCCTCTGAGAACAGGAACAAGACAAGGATGTCCACTATTGCCGCTCCAATTCAACATGATACTGGAGGTTTGGCCAGAGAAATTACGCAACAAAGAAAAATAAAAGGTACCAAAATTGACAAGGAGAAGTGAAACTCTTGCTGTTTGTGGATGACATGATCCTACATATAGAAAACCATAAATAATCCACCGTAATGCTATTATAAATAATCAACAACTACAGCAAAGTTGCAGGATAGAAAATCAACTTACAAAAATCAGTTGCATTTCTATATACTAATAACGAACGAACAGAAAGAGAACTCAGGCATACGATCCCATTTACAATTGCAACAGCAAAACATAAAATGTCTAGGAATAAATTTAACCAAGGAGATGAAAAACCCATACACTGAAAACTATAAGACATTTTTGAATGAAATCAAAGGTGATATGCAAGAAATGAAATGATAGTCCATGCTCATAGATTGGAAGAATAAAGGCAAAGTGTCCATATTACCTAAAGCAATCTACAGATTCAATGCAATCCCAAGCAGAATCCCAATAACATCTTTATGGAAATAGAACAAAGAACCCTAAAATTTATATGGAACAACAAAGGACTCTGAATAGGCAAAGCAACACTGAGAAAAAAGAACAAAGCTGGAGGTATCACAATCCCTGACTTCAAAATATACGACACAGCTATAATAATCAAAACAGCATGATACTGGCACAAAAACTGACACACAGACCAATGGAATAGAATTGAAAGCCAAGAAATAAAACCACACATCTAGGAATAGCTTATCTTTGACAAAGGACCCAAGAACGTACAAAGGAGAAAGGAAAGTCTCCTCAATAAATGCTGTTGGGAAAATTATAAAGCCACATGTAAGAGAATGAAAGTAGACCCTTATCTTAGAGCATACACAAAAATAAACACAAAATGGATTAAAGACTTGAATGTAAGACTTGAAACCATAAAATTCCAAGAAGAAAATATACACAGTACACTCTTTGAAATCGTTCTTAGCAGCATCCTTTCAAATACCATGTCTACTCAGGCATGGGAAACGAAAAGATAATAAATAAACAAATGAGACTGCATCAAACTAAAAAGCTTCTGCAAGGCAAAGGAAACTATGAACAAAACGGAAAAACAATCCACCACTTGGGAGACAATATTTGCAAATCATATGTCTGACCAGGGATTATTCTCCAAGATATACAAAGAACACATACAACTCAACAACCAAAAAGCAAACAACCTGATCAGAAAATGGGCAGAGGATATGAACAGACATTTTTCCAAAGAAGATATACAGATGGCCAACAGGCACAAGAAAAGACGTTCAACATCACTAATTCTTAGGCAAATGCAAATCAAAACTACAATGAGATATCACTACACAACTGTCAGAATGGCTATAATTACTAAGACAAAAATCAACAAATGTTGGAAAGGATGTGGAGAAAAGGGAACCCTCATACAGTGCTGGTGGGGATGCAAACTAGTACAGCCACTATAGAAACAGTATCGAGATTTCTCAAAAAATTAAAAAATAGAAATACCATATGATAAAGATATCCCACTACTGGGTATTTATCAAAAGACAAAATCGTCCCATTTGCAACAACATGGATGGGCCTGGAGCGTATTATGTTAAGTGAAATAAGCCAGAAAGAGAAAGACAAACACTGTATGATCTCACTCATATGTGGAATATAAACCAACACATGGACAGAGAAAACTGGACTGTGGTTACCAGGGGCAGTGGGGGTGGGGGGTGGGCACAAGGGGTGAAGGGAGTCATATATATGGTGATGGACAAAAAAAAAGTACAACCCAAAATTTCACAATGTTAGAAACCATTAAAACATCAATAAAAAAAAGAAAAAAAAACAAAGAACTCTAAATCAACAATTCAAAGAGACTTAAGCACTTTCTCTGCACGTTCACTGCAGCATTGTTCACAGTAGCCAAGACGTGGAAGCAACTCAAGAGCTCATTAATGGATGAATGCATAAAGAAGATGTGGTATATATATATACAATGGAATACTACTCAGCCCTAACAAAAACAAAATCGTCCCATTTGCAAAAACATGGGTGGACCTTGTAGGTATTATATTAAGCAAAAATAAGCCAGACAGAGAAAGAGAAATACCACATGATTTCACTCATATTTGGCAGATAAACAAACATATGGATAAAGAGAATAGATTACTGGGCACCAGAGGGGAAGGGGGTGGGGGTCTGCGAAAAAGAGGTAAAGGGGCACATGTATACGGTGTTGGATAAAAATTAGACTATTGGTGGTGAACATGATGCAGTCTTTACAGAAATTGATAAATAACAATGTACACCAGAAATTATACATGTTGTAAACCATTATTACCTCACTAAAATAACTTTAAAAAATCTGTAAATAACTTATACAATATGGAAATGGTTAAGTATATTAGAAAACAATCTGAATGAATTTTATGTAGCTACTAAAATAACTGTGATTAGAACATGAGATGTGTATTATAAAATTTTGAGTAAAAAGAATGTTTACCATGAAAAAAGGAACCACTGTCATAATTCAACACGTCATGATATTTTTGATGTTTTCAGAAAAGTAGAACACCTTGACTCCCTGTAAATGGTTTCGTAAAACTTTCTGCCTGTGAGGAAACTTCTTCCAGCCCCCTTTACCATTAGCTCCCATATTCTTGGGATATGATTCATTGTGATTAATATTAGAATATTTTCATTGTATTTATGCCAAGACAGAATAAACACTTAGCTGAGGAAATTCTGTGACTTTTAGTTCCAGAATCTTTATGCGTTTCCCAACTATACTCCAAAGCCCTCGTTTACTTTTCTGTTATTTTTGCCAAGATGTTTTTCAATAATGACAGCATGGAAAATATGCTCGTCCATCCCAGTGAGTTTCCAGAAGTACAAGTTCAGAAATAACTGCTACATTGTAGATATTCATATGAGTGTTTTGTGTAAACCCAAACTTGGCAATAACATTAAGTGCTAAGTATAATATATTAAACAGATGCATTTGTTTGGGTCTATGAAAGCTCCATGAATCTCAAGATTTTCGGTTTGTTTCATGTTCATATAACCACTTTCTTTCTCAGAGAGTTGAGCAAACATGCAATAAGAAATTTATTGCAGAGGTCTATTTCAACATGATCCAAATTACCCCTTAAACCCTGCTGCTCCTTTGCAGACTTCCATGTGTTCTTCCTTGTGGTTTCTAGGTGATGACATATCAAGCTGTATGCTTAAAGAAACCCGATGCTTCGTACTGAGGATATTTAGAATTATTTGTCAGAGACTTTATAATAGCTATACAAAAATTTCTTATGCGTGAATGAGTCTGATTGATGAATGATATTAATGTTTGAAATGTGTACTTTCTCACGTAAGAATAAAACATCCTTTGTGTTTAAATTTAAGTATATAAAAAAAGCAACTAAAAATTTTGTACTAAAAAATACAGTAAATAAAAAATTCACTACACAGACTCAATAGCAGAATAAAAATGAATGAGGAAAGAATTCATATAATTGGTTATAGATAAAAATTGTCCAATCTGAAGAACAGTGTGAATAACGGATTGAAAAATGAACGGCTCCTCAAGGCCCTGTGGGACACTATTATGGAGTCTACAGTCTAATGAGGCAAACACATTAAACACTCTGATGAATACATAATCACCAACTGGGATCAACGTTCTGAAGCAAATGATCAAGGTACCATAAGGGCACATAAAAACGGGACCTGACCTAACCTGCGGGCAGAGGTGGTGTTATAAATATTTCTCTGAGGACATGATCCTTGAGCTGAGAGATAGAAAAGCATTAACCAAATGAAGGGGAGATTGGTGGTGAAAAGAGTTTTAATTAGAGGAGAAAAACAAGTGTTAAGGCCATGCAAAAGGAACCGGGCAATTTCAAGCAACTGGAAGAAAGAATGGATAGGAATAAAAAGATAGATGAAGAATGGTATGATGTTAGGCTAGAGAAGGAACCAGGGACCACATTGTGCAGGATTATGTAGGTCATTGCAATGGACTGAATGTTTATGTCCTCCAGAAAGTCATATGTTGAAATCTTAACTCTCAATTTGATGGTATTAGGAGGTGAGGACTTTGGGAGGTAATTAGGTCATGAGGGTAGAATCTATATAAAGAGATTAGTGCCCTTATAGAAGGGACCCCATAGAAATCTCTGGCTCTCTTTTTGCCACGTGAGGACACAAGAAGTCAGCAGCCTACAACTTGCAAGAGGGCTTTCACCAGAACCCAGCTATATTAAGACCCTGACCTTGGATGTCCAGCCTCCAGAACTGTGAGGAATAAATTTCTCTTATTTATAAGCCACCCAGTCCACGGTACTTTGGTAGAGTCTAACTAAGACAGTCATGTTAAAACTTTTTTGTATTTATCCTGGAGCTAGTGAGGAGTATTGGGAAACTCAACTAGTGATCTGGTAGAGGCAGGATCCCCAACTTTTCTAGAAAGGAAACTGGGAAGGAATAAGAGGAAAGATAGAGGGGAAATGAGAGACTAGTTTAACGAGAGCCAAAGGTACAAAGTTTCATCATGTCATATGGTCACTTGTAGATTATTTATGACCTTAGCTAGATTTATTCTGTGGAGTGAAAGGAGAACATTGAGAATGAGTGATTTGTGTGGAAAAGGAGACTGTGTTGAGAATCAGCACCTCTCCAAAACGTATATTGGTAAAGGGAAGAGGACAGATGGGGCAGAAACTGAAAGGGGATGTGGGTTTCTGGGAAACCTTTATTAAGATGAGCTCATTTAAAAGTCCTTGGAAAGGATCTCGTTGAAAAGAAGTGGGACAGGATTGTTAGTTGAGAATACAGGAAGTAATATAATCCAAAATGCAAGTGGTCTGATTGCCTCAGATAGGAGGAAGGACACTTCCTTTAAGGTAAGAACAGAGAGAAGGAGAGGAAGATAGATTTGTAACTGGAAGTCGGAGGTAAGGTTGTCTACTGAGAATGAAGGGGACTATGAGGAGGATCCATGGTTTGAGAAGAGTGGAAAAGATTTGGAATAGTCACTAGGGAAAGAAAGTTGACAGAGAATGTGTAAGTTAGGATTGGTACATTTTAAAGGCTTTTAGTTATGAATTTATAGTGATGCCAGGTTAGTCTAGCATAGCTTTCTATAGCAGTATTCAGCTGCTCAATTAAGTGAATGGTGAAATGGGGTAATAGATTGGTGCAGGATTGAGATTTTTCTAGAAAGGTGCAGAAACAAAACAACAATAAACATATTTCAAGGGAGTTTAGGATATTAGTGATTTTGGGAGGGATGATGGATCACAGTGAATACAAAAGGAAGTGATGTAAGGAAAGGGCTAAAGGCCTCATGGCACTGTACATCCTGACGAGATTGAAGAATAATTGCGGGAGATGAAGTGAACGTAATTGAACAAGCAAACTGAAAGAAGATGAGGTAGTATTCAGAGAGGTGGATGTTTCAATTTTCGATTATTGATAATAGAAAATGTCAGATGATGGAAGGATCAGCATGGCCGTTCCTTTATGGAAGGGAAGCAAAGAACTGAGGAGCCAAGTAGTGGATGAATTATCGACGTGTATAGTTAAGACTCACAGGGATTACAAATTTTGTGGTCAGGTAGTCATATCTTTGGTGAATAATGGAAAAGGACCGAGATGAGGTCAGTATATAACAGTGACTAGAAGAGGGAGAAGGTGACATTGCCAAATTATACAAGCTTCAAATAAGCAAAATTTTAAAAACGAGTGTTTAGAAATAGCAGTGGGATGTCAGAAGGAGTGTAAATGAATCAACAGCAATTATGTAGGTGGACTGTGGGGGAAAGAGTGGTTTCAGATAGGACACAGAATTTGAGAGAATGCTCTGAGAAGAAGTTGAGAGTTTGTAATTGTCTATCAGAAGTTCCAGAGTTCTCAGTGAAAGGGGTTGGATCGGAGGCTATGAAATGATGGCGAGAGCTCTTAACACCTTTATAAATGATTTCCAATGACCTACTTCTAAATAATTTTAACGTTCTATGACTAACTCATTATTTATACTCTATTTTCAAGTTGTCCCTAAGGTCCTTAATTTAATTTAATTTTATTTTTTTGTTTGTTTATTGCAGTAACATTGGTTTATAACATTGTAGAAATTTCAGGTGTACATCATTATACTTCTATTTCTGCATAGATTACATCATGTTCACCACCGAAATACTAATTACAACCCATCACCACACACATGTGCCAAATTATCCCTTTGGCCCTCTCCCCTCCCCCCTTCCCCTCTGGTAACCACCAAGCCAGTCTCTGTCTCTATGTGTTTGTTTATTGCTGTTATTATCTAATACTTAACGAAGGAAATCATAAGGTATTTGACCTTCTCCCTATGACTTATTTCGCTTTGCATAATACCCTCAATGTCCATCCATGTTGTCACAAATGGCTGGATTTCATCATTTCTTATGGCTGAGTAGTATTCCATTGTGTATATATACCACATATTCTTTATCCATTCGTCCCTTGATGGACACTTAGGTTGCTTCCAAGTCTTGGCTATTGTGAATAACGCTGTAATGAACACAGGGGTGCATGTGTCTTTATGCATTGGTGTTTTCAAGTTCTTTGGATAAATACCCAGCAGTGGAATAGCTGGATCATATGGTAGTTCTATCCTTGATTTTTTGAGGAATGTCCATACTGTTTTCCATAGTGGCTGCACCAGTTTTCACTCCCACCAGCAGTGTATGAGAGTTCCCTTCTCTCCACATCCTCTCCAACATATGATGTTTCCTGTCTTGTTAATTATAACCATTCTGACGGGTGTGAGGTAATATCTCGTTGAAGTTTTGATTTGCATTTCCCTGATAGTTAATGATTTTGAACATCTTTTCATGTGTCTGTTGGCCATCTGTGTATCTACAGTGGAGAAAAGAAAGTCTCTTCAACCATAGTGTTTGAAAACTGGGTAGCCACATGCAAAAAAATGAAAGTAGACCCTTACCTTACACCATACACAAAAATTAACTCCAAATGGATTAAAGACTTGAATGTAAGACCTGAAACTATGAAACTTCTAGAAGAAAACCTAAGCAGTATGCTCTTCGACATCGGTCTTAGCAACATATTTTCAAGCACCATGTCTGACCGGGCAAGAGAAACAATAGAAAAAATAAACAAATGGGACTACATCAAACTAAAAAGCTTCTGCACAGCCAAGGAAACCATCAACAAAATGAAAAGACAACCTACCAATTGGGAGAAGATATTTGAAAACCATACATCTGATAATGGCTCTATCTCCAAAATATATAAAGAACTCATGCATCTCAACAACAAAAAAAACTACTAACCCAATTAAAAAATGGGCAAAAGACCTGAACAGACATTTCTCCAAAGAAGATATACAGAAGGCCCTTAATTTTAATAGTTCCTTTTCTAAAATAGAAAAACCAGAAAGTGAGATGGATATTTAATAGGTTTTTTCTCTCTTTTAAAAAATATATTGAAGTTATTATAGCCATTTTCTAAATGTTAACATCTAAACCCTGAGAGACCTTTGGTCTATGTCTGGCACAGTGTCTGACATATTGTAGCACTTTTACGAGTGTAGGATCAAAGTTAATATATAGTGCTTCTTCTGAAAGTTTTAAATTATAAATTGCTCTTTAGAGCATATGTTCACAAAAAATGGCAAGTAAATTTCAATTTAATGGTTGAATTGTGAAAGTTTCATGTTGACATTGTCTGTATCAGTAAAGATAGTTTTTCTTTTCTTTTGTTTTTAGTACCACATGTCTTTAAAATGGAAGAGAGTGAAGATGGTATCAGGATACTGTTGTAAACAAAATGGAGAAAGTGATTATGATGGTGATGGTCAATTTCTGGCTCAAGAGGGCTTCAAAATTTCAAGAAACTTGATTAA
Source organism: Diceros bicornis minor (assembly GCF_020826845.1). Lineage (NCBI taxonomy): Eukaryota > Metazoa > Chordata > Mammalia > Perissodactyla > Rhinocerotidae > Diceros > Diceros bicornis. The sequence continues at coordinate 19,600,490 of NW_026690866.1, forward strand.
TATAAAACCCCTATTAATGTCTATGAATATTAGAGAATTTTAAGCTTGTCTGGAAAACATTTGTCTTAAAAGGTCAAAGATTTGCAGGCATTTAGGAGAGAGAATGTCTGAGACTGTTGGCCTGAATTGATCCTGAACAGAGTGTCTGGGAAACAGAAAACACGGTCTCCATTTTCTTCCAAATTCAACAGTTGATATAGTTAGTAATTGTTATAACTCTCATATTGTTGTTACTGTGAATCACAGGGTTGTTATGTTAGAAGACTTTACAAGCCCTTAGGAAACAAAAACATTATTAAACTTTTCTGGTATCTTATTGATTGTAAGTAGAAAAACACATTTCCAGACACAATTTGCTAGTTTTCTTAAAATTTGTACCACGTGATAAGTGTTCATCGCCTTGTTTCTCTGTATCTGACCTCTGCAGTGACACTTTGACAATCTGTCTTTTTTCTCAGGAAAGCTGAAAATTAAGTGTGTTGCAATTATGACTATCTTGTCAGCAAACATTGTGCTTCCAACTGCATCGTACACTTTGTTCAGTTGCCAAAGAATAGTACATGTATTCCAATTATTCAGAAGTATGTAATGCTTATTATATATTCTTCTAGTATTGTTACATTTCATAAAGGTCTTTTGATGGAACTCACCTACATTGGAAAGTATTTTCCTTCCCCAAATTGCCAACTGTGTTTCCCATGTTGCTAACTCTTGCTACTTGCCACCTGCAATTCTCATGATGGCTTTATGTTGTTGATGTAAAATCACTCATAACAGATTTTACAAGGCTGTTCATATAACATGACAAAATTGATGGTGAAAATAAAATTATTGATTCATGTAATAATATAGTAAAGCCTGATATGTTATTTTATGATGGAGGTTATATAATTTTATCAAAACCAGACAGAGTGCAAAGACCTGTACAGAAATGATATCATTCATAAATAAAACAATCCTAAATATAAAATGTAGTTATAAAGACGTGGAAAAAAATTACCAAAATTCATTTTCTCAAAATAAAATATTTGCTGTCTCATAAAGTAGTGTTTAGTTTCTTAAAAATGACTTCTTACTTTCATTACATTCTTTCTCTTTCCTTCAGGTGTCTGATCTAGGCCCATCAGTTTTATGATCAGTATTTCATTCCTGGTTTATTTAATGGTGTTATTTTCCCATAGTTATTCACAGTTATTATATTCGTTGGGGTATAGAATTTTAATTTTTAACGTAAAATATAGACACTATAATAAAAATGAACATGATCTGCATTGTCTGTCTCTTGAGTGTGCTCAGGGGCTTCACCCTCAAACCCATGAGCACCTCATTGTACCTCTCAACGTGAGTGCAGTGTTGTAAATTAAGAATGATGATTTTTTTATGAATCAGTTCAAGCCCAGTTCTCCTTTACACTCTGATCAACTTACATGTGTCATCAATAAATTTTTATCCTATTCTATTTCTTCCACAGTCTGTACCATGTTATTCCAAATCCCACAATTATTCCAAAGTAGAGTTGCCAGATTCAGAAAACAAAAATGCAAGAAACTCAGTTAAACTTGAATTTCAGTTAAACAACAAATTTTTGTGTGTGTATAAGCAGGAAATATTTGTGTATTTGCATGCAAAATTTTCTGCAATATTTGGGACATATTTCTACTAAAAAATTATTTGTTTATATCTGAAATTGAAATGTAAGTAAGCCCCTTGTATTCTGCCTGGTAACTCCAATTTATGGGATCTATTGTCCTCCCCAATCCAGGCTCAGCATCAGTTAACTCAGGAGCCTCACTTGAGTGAGAACAGGAACCAGACAAGGATGCACACTCTCACCACTCCTATTTGACATAGTACTGGAAGTCCTAGCCAGAGCAATCAGTCAAGAAAAAGAAATAAAAGGGACACAATTTGGAAAGGAAGAAGTGAAACTGTCAGTATTTGCAGATGACATGATTTTATATAGAGAAAACCCTAAAGAATCCACCAGAAAACTTTTAGAAGTAATAAACGAATACGGTAAAGTTGCCTTCACATTTATATTTATATTTCAAGTAACCTTGAAAACACAACCAAACATTCACCAACCTCAAAAGAAGAATATGAATGAATGTTAGTTTTTTTTCTTTATTTTGATGTTATACATATGATTTTTTCTAAACTCTAGATTGAGTTAATTGGAGACAATATTGCTGCTTGCATCCAGGGCAAGTGATACATGAAAATAATTTTTAAAATTCTTTAGTGAAATTTTCACAATAGGTTCTGATGTTAGATATATCTTGCTTAAGAGTTAAAGGAGGTATGGAAACAAGGTGTCTGTTGACAGAAGAATGGATAAAAAATGTGATATATATACACATGTTGTATATAGATACATATACAAAAGAATGTCATTCGGCCTTAAAAACAAGGAAATCCTTCTATTTGTGCCAACATGGATGAACTTGGAGTTCATTATGCGAAGTGAAATAAGCAAAACGGAGGACGACAAATACTCTTTGGTATCATTTATGTGTGAAAAATATAAGAAAATCATTCAATCTTATAGAAACAGAGAGTTGAATGTGTTTTCCAGGGACTGCGGTGTGGGGGAAATAGAGAGAAATTAGTAAAAGCGTACAAACATTCAGTTATAAGATAAATAAATTCTGGGAATCTAATGTATAACAGGGTGCAACTGTAGTCAATAACACTGTATTTTTTAATTGAAATTTGTTAAGAGGGTAGAAAATAAATGTTCTCACCAAAGTATGTATATATATAAGTATGCATGAATAAATAAATACATAAATAGATAAATAAATAAATAAATAAATAAATAAATAAATAAATAAATAAATAAACATTTCATCACTTAGAAGAGTTAAAGGGAATAATCTTTACTACTGGTGACCTAAGTATTTTTCAAGTTTTTGGTGTGTGTTCCTGTGTGAAGGACAGTCTCAAGAAAAGGATCAGTGTTTGTTCATTTTGATGCCACCACATGGATATCATAAGGTGGAGAAAAGTTGTGTTTATGCTCTTGATAATTTAGTTGAAATTTAGAAATTCCCTACTGAGATGAAGAGAGTTTTCATAAAGGGTATGTGAGATGGAAACTAACCTGGGAGAGAGTCAAGACGATTTTGAGGAGATAACATTAAGAGGACTTATGCTAAGCATAATAATAGCCCCCAAAATATGTCAACATATTGCTTCTCAGTACCTATCAATATATTAGATTATTTGAAGAAGAATTAAACTTGTAGGTTGAATTAAAGTTATTAATAAACTGACTTTAAGATAGATTAGCTTGGATTATCTGGATGGGCCCAACGTAATCACAAAGGGCCTTAACTGTGGAACAATGGGTCAAGAGACACAGTGCCTGAGTGAGGCTATGTAAAAAAGACTCAATTGTTTATTGCTGGCTTTGAAATTATAAGGGACCTACAAGCCAAGAAATATGTGGCCTCTATAAGTATGATAAGTAAAGGAAATAGATTATCCCTAAAGTCTCCATATAGGAATGCAGCCCTGCAGAGACCTTGACTTTAAACTAGTGAAATCTTTTCAGGCTTCAGACTGCCAAAACTGTAGATAAAAATTTTCTGTTGTTTAAATCATCAAGTTATTAGTAAATTATTACAGAAGTAACAGTAAACAAATATAGGATTTGAATATTGTCATGTCCCATTAGGACTTTTTAAAAAAACAGATTGACATTAAGGGACTCCAGTCTCCTTTCACTTGAAACCCCCCAAAAAATTGCTTAAAATTCTTGAAATTACTCCATTATCTCTCCCAAGCGTTGGTTATAGAAAATAAGTCAGAATTTTACAAATTCCAGAAAACGTGGAAACGTTCTCTTTTTTTTTGGTGAATCTTTTCCCACTTACTTCACTTCACTTGCACAAAAAACACTGAATAATTTTTCTGTGCCTATCAACGTTATGGGTGGTAAATATTAAACAAAAGAAGGAAAAATAACAAAGAAATGCTTACTAAAGAGGAATACCCAGGAATTAAAGAAGTATAGATAGTGGACACCTTACTCAGGCATGATTATGAGTCAAAATGTAATATGTAGGTTTTACATACCTATTATTTCTCAAATCTATTATAATATTGCACATGTAAAATAATAGTGAGGCTGATTATTTTAGAATTTATAGGAGATATTTAGGATATATCAAAAGTTATTGGATGAAATAAAAAAGATGATAAATATGACTTCGACCAAGAAATAAGTAATATTGATGTTTTTTATTTCTTTCAGACAAACAAAATATACGTTTCATCTTTGCCATTAAGATGAACACACTTTCCACTCACGTTACCATTAAGAAAAGTTTCTTTTCCAAGCTGGCATTGGATCCTCAACGAACAGCTTCCTCCTTTTCTTCTGAATCTTCACAATTCTGTGTCTTAGTCAGAAGTCTACATACTTCACCAACAGTCCCCTGACCCTCATGTGCATACTGATGCTTCTCGTTTTAGTATTTTTGGTGTCGCCAGACATTTTAGTAACTAAATTTTTGGAAGGACTTCAAATGTAAGGTGTATTTTCTTGTAAGCAGGGTGATTAGATGTATCTCCATCTGTAGTCCTCCTGAGCATGCTCTCGGCCATTACCATCAGCCCCAGCACATCCTGGCTGGCTAGGTGGAAACATAAATTCACAAATTAAATTGTGCATATTTTCTTCTTCCTATGGTCCTTAAGTGTATCTTGCAATGGTAACCTGATCTACACTGTTGCTTCTTCCAATGTGACCCAGACTAATCTTCTGATTCTCAGTAAACACTGCTCACTTTCCCCAGTGATCTCTACTCATCAGTGACCTGTTTCCCACTCTGATATCCAGGGACTACTTCTTTGTAGGAATTATGCTGGTCCCAAGTACGTATATGATGATTCACTTATTCAGGCATCCGATATGGTCCCAGCACATTCACAGCAACAACCTCTCCCCAAAAGCCTCTAGAGAGAAAAGGGCCACCCAGACCATCCTTCTGCTGGTGAGTTTCTTTGTGATCATGTACTAAGTGGAGTTAATCTTTTCATCCTCTTCATCCTTGTTATGAGAACATGATCCATCTTCTCAGATGTCCAGTGGCTTGTGCTCAATCTCTATGCTGCTGTCTATGCTTTGGTGTTAATCGGTTCTGACAAAAGCATAGTCAACATTTAAAAAAAAATAGGTTGTAAAGGTAACATCAATTTTTAACATTCCCAATGAAAAGTTGTCTTGACAATAGATCCTCTGTCATCAATTAAAATTCCTGCTAGGAGCCTGCACCATGGTGCAGTGGTTAATTTGGCGTGCTCTACTTCGGTGGCCCAGGTTCATGGGTTTCAATCCCAGGAGGAAACCTACAGCACTCATCAGCCATTCTGAGGCAATGACCCACATACACAATAGAGGAAGATTGGCACAGATGTTAGTTCAGGGCCAATGTTCCTCAAGTAAAAAAAAGAGGAAGATTGGAAACAGGTTTAAGCTCAGGGCAACTATTCACTAACAAAAAAAAAAATTATTGCTAGCACAGATTTTGCCCTCTGATTTAACTAAAATGTTTGGAATTATAGTTTAATATATCTAGTTACCGAAACCTGTGATAGAAATTTCTTTGTGTTTATTTCATTCTGTATTCAACTTGTTTGGATATTCTCATATGTTTACAAGTTTCCTACACTTTTATTTTGATTTTCAAATCGTCATAGAGGGGAAATTTTTCTTCATGTTCAAGTGTACACTTTAGAAATCAAATTTTGACTTGTGAAATTATTTTGTTTTACACTTGTTCATTTAAAATATTTTAGCTAACTATAGAATTCTAGCTTGAATATGTTTTTCCCCTGAACACTTAATGTTTTATTTCTATGGATTATGGCTATTAAAACTGGAGAAGTTCAGGGGCCGGCCTGGTGGCATAGTGGTTAAGTTCATGTGTTCCACTTTAGTGGCCTGGGGTTCACGGGTTCGGATCCCAGTCATGGACCTACACCCTGCTTCTCAAGTCATGCTGTGACAGCATCACACATGCAAAATAGACGGAGATTGACACAGATGATAGCTCAGGGCCAATCTTCCTCACCAAAAAAACACCAAAAATCAAAAAACAATGGAGAATTCATTGTCATCTTTGTAGGTTATCTCTCCTGTTACTACTTTCAAGCATGTTTCTTCTCTTTGTGTTAGGACGTTTGACTCATATTTTTGTTCCACTATTTCTCTTTATTTATTTATTTTACGATGCAAAACATTTATGGATAGAAAGACTCGTGTCTGATTTCAATTTTAGAAATATATAGATAATTGTTTATTTCATTGTTTCTTTTCATTCTGTCTCTCTTTTAAATTACAGTTTTATAGAGGTACAATTGACAAATAAAGTTGTAAGATATTTAAAGTGTACATTATGATGATTTAATATACCTATACATTGTAAAAGGATCCCCCCATCTAGTTAATTAACACATCCATCCCTTCACACATTTATCTCCTTTTATTGTTGAGAATATTTAAGCTCTACTCTCTTAGCAAGTTTCAATTACACAATACAGTGTTAGCAACTATAGTCAACATGATTTACATTATATCCTCAGACCTTATTCGTCTTAGAGATGAAAATTTGTACTCATTTACCAACATCTCCCTATTTCCCCCAACCCCAGCCCACTTTTCAACTCTCTGTTTCTATAAGTTTGACTTTTTTATTCAGATTCCACATATAAGCAATATCAGGCATTGCCTTTTTCTCTTTGGCTTGTTTCGTTTAGCATAGTGCCCTCGTATTCTATCCATGTTGTTGAAAATAGCAGAATTTTATTCTTACTCATGATTGAATAATATTCAATAGTGTACACCACATCTTTACCCATTCATCTGTGGATAGATACTTCGATTGCTTTCATATTTTGCCTACTGTTAATAATGCTACAATAATCATGGGAGTGTAGATATCTCTTCAAGATTCTGTTTTCATCTCCTTTGGATACATACCTAGAAGTGGGATTGCTTAATATTAGTGGGATTTCTTTGATTATTAGTTATAATGAGCGCCTTTCATGTACTTGGACATTTGCATGTTTTCCTCTGCCCATTTCTTAATCAGCTTGTTTGTTTGAAAAGTTGGGCAGGAATTTCTGTGGGATGAAGTCCTGGGATCTGCACTGCCAGCACAGGTGTGCCCCTGGGGACAGCGATGGGTCCTGCAGGCTAGTCCACAGAGAGGAGTGTCCTTTCACACTTGTCTCTTGGGGTCTACTGGGGCCTCTGCTTCCTCACATTGTCACCAGGGCTTGTCGTCACCACACTGGAGCCCTGCCCATCTGATGGGGCCCAGTGCCCTCTCCACAGTGTCTCCATGTGTGCATCTCCTCCTCGGGGAGCTCGAGCATCTCTGACACATGCTGCCCCTGTGTAGCACCTCTCGTTGGTGTAGAATGTGTTTGCTATTAATCTCTTTTTAAAACTCTGACTTTCAAGAATTTTTTTGGACCACAAGTAGGCGTAACCTTTCCCTGGCCTTGTGTTATGAGGATACATTCCGGTTTATGGTTTGTCTTTCCAGCTTTCAACCCTTTTCTTGTTTTTGCTTTGGCCACACGAAGAGCAACGCATTTCATGTGTGGCTTCTGGCTCTGGTGTCCCACTTAGAACAACAGTCTGTACCCCAAGATTATGCACATATTTACCAAAAGGGCTTTCTTTGATACATCAAGTCTAGACTCCATCTGGGATTTTCCTATCAATTTAGAGAAATTATATTTCAAATAAAAACAGAAAATGAAAAGCTATCAGGCCGTGTGAAAATGAGTGGGCAGACACAATGTTCATCTACGGCATGATTTCACTTATAGGAAACATCCAGAACAGATTGGAAAAAAAAAAAAGAAACAGTGACAGAAAACTGATTAGGGGTTGCCAGGGACTGAGCGAGAAATCGGGAGTGACTGCTTTTAGAACATGGATTCCTTTTGGAGAATGAAATATTCTGAACCCAGACAACGGTGATGGATGCACAGCATTGTGAATGTACTTGATGCTCATGAAGTGTACAATATAAATTAAAAACAATAAATTGTTAAAAGATGAAAGTTAAATTTATTTTAAATATTCAAGTTATAAACAATAAAAACAAAGCAATGAAAGGAACCAAGAAAGAAACAAATACAAGAAGCAGTGTGGGGAAGGAAATGTGTGGTAACGGAGCAGGTGGAACAGGTGGGATTGGAGGTGCCAATGAGGGAGGTTTACGAGCCAGTTCTCCCAGGCTGCAGAATTTGGCCTCAGCTGCCTCCCTATCTCCTGCAGGAGCCTGTGCAGGGGATGGCTCTCCCTGCACAGAGGCTGGGGCCTCAGCTGCCTCCTGTTCTCCTGCATGAGCCGATGCAGGGAATGGCTCTGCCTGCACGGATGCTGGGGCCTCAACTGCCTCCCTGTCTCCTGCAAGAGCCTGTGCAGGTTATGGCGCTCCCTGCATGGAGGCAGGGATCTCAGCTGCCTCCTCGTCTCCTGCAGGAGGCTGTGCAGGGGATGGCTCTCCTTGCACAGAGGTTTGGGCCTCTTCTGCCTCCTAGTATCCTACAGAAGCCTGTGCAGGGGATGGCGCACTCTGCTTGGAGGCTCGGCCCTCAGCTGCCTCCTGGTCTGCTGCAGGACATGGTGGATAGGATTGTTCTCCCGGGATTGAAACTGGGTCCTCTGGTGGCTCTGAGGGTTTTATCACTGCCACTGCAGACCCTCTCCCTGTAGCTGCTGATCCAGTCCTGTGGGACACCGGCGCCTCCATCGGGGAGATGAATGGAATATCCCCTTCCACCAGCTCCACGCTGATCTCCTGTCCGGAGCGCTGCAAAGACAGTGACTGGCTCCGTCCCAGAGGCATCAGAGCCCTGCCCAGCTGTCCTTGCTGCTGCTTTTGCCCTCTGGACCTAATTCTCCCAGATCAGGAACACACCTGTGTCTGCACAGTATTCCACCCCTGAGGAGAGACATACACCTCAGGGGCTTGTGATAAACCTCAGGCAGAAGGGTGCCACCCCAGCACTCCATGTCCCACCCAGCCAGCCTTGACCTTGGCTTTGAACCAGACCAAACCCCCCCCAGGCTTCTAACACCTCACCGACTGCTCCTGCTCACGGTGGTCTACCCACATGAACCCGCCCTTCCAGGCACACATGGGGAGGGGATGTAGGGCTGCCCTGATGGGACCACAGTGGTAGCCTGGTTTGGAATGGCCTTCCCTGGGCCTCTCGATGTTACCTTTCCATCCTTCCGGGTAAATGGCCACAGCCGTCGGCCGTGAGAGGGGCACCAGCATCTGCATCGGTGTTTGGGGGCTTTCCTGGGGCTCCGGCCCCTGGGCATTGGAAGCAGCAACTAAACATGTTGCTCCTTCTAGACAAGTGCTAGACAAGTGAGCTCACTTGGGGGCTGTGTTTAGGATGTTGTTGCCTAGTTACCAGGGTTCCAAGTTCTGTTGGGCTCTGTGTGGTCACTTCCTGAGATCCCCTTACCTAAGCTTCCTCCTCACACAAGACCTTCCTAAGGGCCCCCCGGGCTGCTGACTGCTCACTCTCCATCTCCACACCCTGTCCAGACACAGTCACACCAACACAGTCCACCCCACAGCCTCTGGGGAGGTCTGGACGCAACCTGGGCCCCAGCTTTGAGGACACAGAGTTGAATTCAGTCTTGCTCCTGCTTCTTGCCAGTGATGTCACCCTGGACAACCCTGCGCCTCTCAGGGCCTCCCCCGTGTCCCTGTCTGTGTAGTGGGGGTCATTTTAGCATCTACTTCCTAGGGATGTCATCAGGTGTATAGACCTAGAGATCCCTTCAGAGCCTGTGAAACCGTGGGCTGCTCCCACACGTAGCTCCTGTACAGACTTTGCAGTGCAAGGATGACAGAAAAGGCTGGCTGTGGCAGAGAATACAACGCAAAGAGGTTTGGGTCTGCTGATCGTCTGGGAAAGGCACTTCCCCTCTTGCCTGTTTCCCAGTGTCCCTAGGGAGGGTCGAAATGAATGACGTTCAGACATCATCTCCTTCTGGCTTGCAACCCTCCAAGGCCTCCTGTTATGTTTAGACTCAGTTCCAAGTGCCTGAGTGGCGGTCATCTCAGCCGATGTGGTGGGCAGCCCCCACAATGGCTCCCAGCGTTCCCACTTCCTAGGCTCACATCCTATGTAATCTCCTCTCCTTGAGGAGAATGGATATTGTGGCTGGCTTCTAACCAACAGAATAGGGCCGAGTGATGGGATGTCATTGGTCGGTTTAATGAAAAGTCTGTGACTTCTGCCTGCTTCTGTCTTTCCTGTGTTCATTCTATCTCTCTGTCTCTATCTCTCTCCCTGTCTTTGTCTCTCTCTGTCTCTGTGTCTCTGGCTGTCTGTATCTCTCTTGGTCCCTCCCTGTCTCTCTGTCTCTCTCTTTGTCTTTCCTCTCTGTCTCACTGTCTCTGTCTGTCTCCTCTCTTTGTCTCTCCTCCCCATCTTTCTATCTCTGTGTGTCTCTGTCTCTTTCTCACTCTCTTTCTGTCTCTCTGATCCACTATTCAGGAGAAGCCAGATTAGATATTATGAGCTGCCATCCCTATGACACCCCCAAGTGCAAAGACCTGGCAGAGGGTCCCGGCCCACAGACAGAAAAGGCCTGAAACCCCCCATCCAAACTGAATCCTACCACTGCTCCGATACTTCTGAATGATCTCCGAGATGGCTCCTGCCTCTATCGAGCTTCAGTTGAGAACACAGCCCCAGCCTCCTGCTAGACCTTGATGGGGAGCCTCCCAGCTGACCTAAGCCTGGACCCTGTTAGAGACACTCTCAGATGCTCAATGATAGGTCTTGTAAGTGCTAAGTGAGGCTAATGCTGTCACCCAGCATAGACAGCTAGTACCTCCTTCCAGGCCTGGGTCTGGCCCTGCCATCCTCTCTCCCTCACTTCTCTCCTCCCCAGCTAACTCTAGCCGCACTGGCTTTTTTCTCACCTCCTCTCTCGTCAAATTCTCTTCTGACTCCAAGTCTCTGTGCCTTTGAGCTTCCCCCCAGCACGCTGTTTGCAGACAATGCAGGGCTGGTTCCTCTTGTCCTTCTGCTCAGGGCACAAATGTGCCCAGGGAGGCCCTTTACACCCAGCTTGGGGCTCCAGGCCCTCCCTCCTCCAGTACCCTGCTTCATTGCCCTGTAGCACCTGCTCTTCTTTTTCACATGGATTTGTTCATGATTTTGTCCCTTCCACCTGCAGGCTGTGAGCTCCTGGAGGACAGGGACCATGTGGGTGCTTTCAGCACTGCCCTCAGGACTAACATGGGCCCTGCTCAGGGTGAGTGCTGGGGCCACAGTAGCTGAAAGAATCATGAGAGGATCTCAGAACCCTCCCGCCTCTGAGCAGCTCCCATTGTGGACGTGGGTCCGAGTAATCAAAGGTTGCTTTGGACAGGGGAACACCCAGAATGAGGCCTGGGCGTCCCTTCCCTGCTCCACTTGCTCCATTGAGCACGAGTGGACACAGGACACCTCTGGTGGTCAGCCCTAGCCTTGCAGCTCCAGGCAGGAAAGCAGAAAGCAAAACACACACCTTTCTTTGTTTGGGGTCCTCAAGGCAGTGGTTCCACCAGTGCCGAGGGTGCAAAGGAGCAGGAACTGTGGACTCCAGGGGGCACGTGAGGGACCTCAGAAGCCTCTCTTGCTCCCCGCTTTCCTTACACTGGCCCTGGCGTGTCCCGTTGACTCACAAGGCCTCCTCACCCCAGCCAGGGTAATGACTCCACCTCACTTCCAAAGGAGGAACCCGAGGCTCCAACAAGGATGGCCTTGTCCCTGGTCCCTAGACAAGTTGTTCAGTGCTCTGCCATGTTCTGCAATACCTGGGTCCCTAGGCCCCAAGCTCTCAGGCTACCCTCTGCTCAGCAAGACCTCGAGGGAATGGAATGCATTTTACAACGACTCAGAGAACAGTGGGTCATGGATGGAGAACGAAGGTCAATAGACTCTTCTACAAGCCTGTGGGACCCTTAGAGTCACCCCATCTATGCACCCCAATTTACAGAGGCCGAAGATCAGGCCTTCTCTCCTGTAGCCCCTCCCCCCTAGTGGGTCACATCCTAGTTCCCGGTGCCCAGAATGGTGGACACAGGACGCCAGACCTGGTTCTCTGCAGGCTGCTCTAGGGATGGCCCTAACCCCTGCATCCCCCTGTGCACCTTGGCGACACCCTGCCCACCAGTCTGGCATCTCTCCCGTTCATGCTATGGGCCTGGGCATGTGGTTAGAGGACCGGATGCCCCTGCCCCATGGCAGAGCTCCCTCCAACCTCTTTCTTCCTTCCTCTTGTCAGCTCCCCAATGTGCATTTCCCGTCTGACACAAGGCTGGGCAGTCAGAGTGTGTGTGTATGCTTGTGTGTTTGTGTGCGTCCACGTGGGGATGCATAGAGGAAAGGGCCCTACATGGGAGACGTTGGAAGGGGTCCCCCAGGAACTTAGGAGCTCTCATTCCCAAAGCAAACCCCTTGGAAGTGTTGAGGCTGGCCTAAGAGATTGGAATGCTCTCTTCTCCTCTGGACTCTGCCCACCTCGTGGGCCCAGGGCCTGTCCCTGCTCCTCCTGGTCTCAGTTTCCCAACTGTCCTATGAGGGTTGGACATGGAGCAACATCAGCCCCAATGAGCATGGACATGGCCCGGGATCTCTGCCCACATGAGTGTGGCAGGGATACCCTCACGGTCTCACAGGCCTCTCTCCTGTGGGGCAACCAGGCCTCCTGTCCACGGTCAGGCACACAGAGGGGCCCTGCAGACAGCACTTTTGGGTGACACAGCCCGCAGCACACACGTGTAACACAACGGTGCCCTGACATGGCTGCTTTCGTCTGTCCCCTCCCCAGCCAACTGCTCGGTGACCCTCACATCCCCTACGTCCCGGGAACATGCCACACAAGCCAGGTGGGCCCCAGAGTGCACAATTGAGTAGGTTGGACATTGGGGACGTGAAAGTCACTGAATATACACCTACCTCACTGTCTTGGTCCACAGACTGCATCCCAGGGTCCAGCTCCATGCATGGCTGGTCCTGCGGACATGAAGACAGTGGTGGACGCAGGCCCGGACAGGGAGAAGGCCAGGACGCCCTTTTCCCTCCTCCTCTACACCCCTTCCTGGCCACATGAGGTCCAGCCAGTCCCTGCCTTCAGCCCTGGCGGGTGTAGGAGGAGCTGAATGCAGCCCAGCTGGGCAAGTATTGGAGCAAGTTACTGTCATTAGGGAGCCCCCTGGGTGCTGAGTGATTGCACCCCATTTTACTGATGACCAGTGGTCCCAGCTTTCAAGGTCACTCTGCTCTCAGTGACCAAGTCCAGACGTGAACAGGGGACTAGAAATCCTTGCTTTTCACCACCATTGAGCCCAGCATTGACCATCGAGGCTTTGTCCTGCGGTGAGGCTCCCCCAGCCAGGCGACCTCCTGTGTCCAAGCACTTTGGGCACCTTCTTCTCCCTGCTTGAATCCCAACACACCCTCCTGAGGTCAGAGTCACTGACCCCATTTTTCATGGAGGAAACTGAGGTTCTGAGAAGACACCACATGAACTTGCCTGTCACAGGGCTGTGAGGTGACTCAGCTGTGGGTTTGACCCCAGGTCAATCTGACCCTAAAGGCTCTGCTAGCACAGGAGCCTAAGGAGGTGGCCTGTGAGCCCAGCACAGAGGTGAGTCCATCCTGGATGGGGGCTCGGGGGAGCGGCACTGCAGGCTAGGAGCTCTGAAGGGTGCAGGGCCTTGGCAGGGTCTTTGGGGAGGAAGGCTCTAGGGAGGCTGGGGTGCGGTGAGGGGTGCACTTTGGGGACAGTGTCTGGACCAGATCACACAGGGCCGTGACTCAGGCAAGGAGTCGGGCCTCACTACAGGTTGGGTGGACTTAAATGAGCAGTCTCATCAGAGCCTCAGGCGGTTAGAACCTAGATTTGGAGGGAGCTTGGTGTGGGCACCTTATCCACCTCCACTCAAGACCAGATCCCCAAGAACCAACAGGACGAGAAGGCTGCCTCCATTTCCTCCCATGTACAGTGGGCACTGTGGCAGTCGCCTACCTCCTGCCCGGGCTGGGGATGCTGCCTGGAGGGCCCAAAGAGGGCTTCTTGTCAAAGTAGCCATTCAGGACAGATCTGTGCTCAGAGAGCTCTGAGTGATGGGACCAAAGGCACGTCCCACCAGTGGGTTAACCAAGACGCTCCTGTCCATGTTGCTGTTGTTTATTCCAGGTGGACAGGGATGATGCAGCATCACCCACTGGCTAGATGCAGAGAGCCAGCGAGGAGCTATGGTTGAAGAGCCTGAGACACAACGCTTGTGTGTGACCAAAGCTGCCATGGGTGTGGTGGAGGCTGAGGAGGAAGAGGTGTTGCTGGAGGCCAAGATGAAACCAGAGACCATCAGGGACCAGGGGGCGGTTGATTTCCATAACTGTGGGCGTTGGCATGATCAGCAGAGTCTCTGGACCCGGCAGGACACCCTAGGCCGGCATCCAGCTCCTGGGCTTCTTGGCCCCTTTGTAGGTGTCGATGAGGAACACTGGTCCCGGACAAGAAGGGACTGGGAATGGGCTGTCAGGGATTATGGGTAGGGCAGCCACCTTCTTTTCTTTGCCATCAGGGGACTCTGGGTCAAAACTCATGTTGCTCTCCTCCACCTTGGAGCTGGAGGTACCAGCCAAGTGCTCTCTAAGCATTGGACAATGTCCCTGCCACTGATGTCCTGGCCCCACCTGAGATGTCCCAGCACTTGGAGTGGGAGCTGCCCCTGGTCCTGAAGCCTGTCTTGGGGCCTGGAGGCTTGGAGGCTGGATGGAAGGGCTGCATTTGCAGAGGTCACGCCCCCGGGGAGTGGGGACTCTGGGACACCTAAAATCACAGATGCAAGTGACCCACACCTGGGAAGGTGTGACGGAGGTGCACAGAGGGCAGTGCCTCAGTGGTAGGCAGGGCTTCATGCCCGTGGGCAGCACTCCTTGGCAAATGTCACCCTAGAGGGCAGAAGGCACCTAAGGCTGCCAGTCGTCCACGGGAGGCCAGGACAGCCTGCTGACTGTCAGGTATCAGGCCTGCAGCAGGAGAGGTTCAGGGTGAAACTGCTCCTGGTTAGCCTGGGCCAGCGGGTTGGACAGAAAAGATGGCCACCTGGTTTTTGTCACTCTAGTCTGTACGTGCTTGTCTCCCCAGCTAGCCAGACCCTGGGGAGGGTGGCCCTGTGGCTGAACAGCACTAGGGACTGAGGGGAAGGTGCCCTTGGCAATATCGAGTCCCTCTTCTTCATGTGAAGCAGGATTGAACTGGCTCCATGCCTGACCTCACCCCCTTGGTGACGGTGGGCTTCTTCAGGTCAAAGTCATACTAGACATTGGGTTCATGGCACTGAACACATTGGCATCCTCAGGGGTCTTCAGCATGGGGGGGAGGGGCCAAGGAGGGTTGGCTGTTCTCAGGACAGCCACACCAGTGACAGGGAAATGCACAGAGACAGGAAGCAGATCAGTGCTTGTCAGGTGGTGGCGGAGTGGATATGGAGGCATGGCTGCTTCATGGGTACAGGGGTTCTGGTGGGGTGATGCAATGATCTGGAACTAGATAACGGTGACGGTACACAGCATAGAAGATGTAGTTAATGGCCGGCCCTGAATTGTACAACTTTAAGTGATGAAAACACTAAACTTTATTGAATCTAAATTGGAACACATAAAACATAAGAAATCATAAAACATAGAAAAGTGAAAAGACATCCTCCCCTCACAGGCAAGGTGAAGGACAGCCCTGGGGTGGAGCTGAAGCCGGGCGGGCCTTAGTTGCTGGCGATGAGTGCAGTGCTGCAGCTGCTCTAGCGCTGGAGCCACTGCTGTGGCTGATGTTTGAGATCCCACCAGCTCTGTCTGTGCAACTGGCCCAGGAGCTGGACCTGTTCTGGGGCTGGAGCAGGGTCTGTCTCAGGCGATGGTGATAGACCTGCCTCTAGAATTGGCTTCAGTGCTGAGACCGACTCTAGCTCTGCATTGTTGACAGACTTGGTGCAGGAGCCAGTGATGGAAATGGCGGCTGCTCTGGAGCTGGTCAATTGTGGGAGCTGGAGGGAGCTCTAGTTCTGGAGCTGGCCGCAACTGAGCTCTAGAGCTGGTGCCAGAGCTGTCACTAGTCCACAGCTGGAGCAGGATCTGGTGCTATGTGGCTCTAACTTTGTAGGTCGAGGTAACTCTGGCTCTGCTGCTGGTGACCAAGCCTTTTCTAGCTCCACAGCTGATAAACAGCATGTCGTGACCTTTGGATGGGGTCAGTGACATCACCAACCAATCACGAGCTGTCCATCAGATGGTGGAAGCACTCCAGCAAATAACATATATTACATTAGTGTTATTTCATCTCAGTTCTAGTTACATATTTATTTTAAGTATACTTAGAAGGAGAATGGCATAATAAAAACCATTTATTCTTTGCTCAGATTTAACAGAGCACACCTTATTGATGTCGTTTTTTAAGAAATATTACATACACAGTGGAAGGCACCGTTCTTCTTCCTCTCTCTTTCCTCCCCAAAAGTAACTACTGTCTTGAAGTTAATATATGTATTCCATACACATTTTCTTTTGCTAAAAGACAGTTGTCCCCAATTTGCTGAGATTTTTTATGTGTCTATCAAAGATATGTTTCTGAGCAGATGCTGTTAAAAACACTGTCCTTTCAAAGTAAAGATGACAAGTCAACCATTAGTTGAGAAAGTACCTGCTTTTTAGACATCATTTTTAAAAGAGAGGTTTGAAAATATCTTCATCATGTTACCATTGGTCCTCCCTATTTGGAAGAGTTACATTCTATCAATTTTTAGCAAACACTGCATGAGCCAGACTGAACCAGTGCTCCTAGGGGAAGGACAAGGTTAGGTTTCTGCAGCCTTTGGTTGTGACATGTTTGGGAACCTATCAATGCATAGCCTTGTTTTATGTTTGTCTCTTTTGAAAAGATCTTATTTAGTACAGACTGTAGACACATTATTTGAACTCCCAGCCAATATCACTATCCATAACCCATGCCTGAAGGAAGCTCATCTAACACAAGTGTTTTCTACATATGGCCCACCACAGGCTTCTTGTGCTTAGGAACGCTACACAACACTTCAGCATTATGTTTGTGGATCATTACAAAGAGGAAAAACAGCAGCAAGAGGCAAAAAAGGTGAAAAACGTACCATTTAATAGACCAGGAAAAGGACACTTGTTGACCTGAGAGCTGAAACAAGAGTGTCACCTTGTTCTACCTCAGCTGTGAATGTGCGCCTCAGGCAACTCCAACTTTCTGCCACTCTGCACCCGTCCAGGAATTACCAGGGAAAACACAGTGTGTGTTGGGTTTGGATTCACCTGTAAATTTTAGTGACTAGGTGAATTCACGAATATCAAATTACTGAATAAGGAAGATTGACTCTTTTCTGTTGCCAAAAACAATGAGTGTATGAAACTCATACTTCAGAACTTAAACATGGAAAGCTTTCTAATCTGCTTTAAAATCTACATGAAGAGTTTCATTGTTTTGAGCCATTTGTTAAAAATGTCAAAAAACATCTTCTGATTGGTTTAAAAGAACAACTGATTGACCTCAGGAATGGCTGTGTGTACTCACCATCTCTGATTTCTCTCATTCTCTCTTGAACCCATTCCAATGAACCCCCACCACTCCACTACAACTCTTTATTCCAAAGTCACAAGTGACCACCACATTGCTAAATCCTACAGTCATTTGTCAGTCTGTGATTTACTTGATCTACCAGCACTTGACATAACTATTCACTACGTATGTTAATAAAGTCTGGTAATAGCCAGTAAATTATTTTGGGACAATCAGATATTCATTTGACAAAATATTAATAAATATATATATTCTATTTGTTCTCATACCACTCCTTAAAAATCAACTCCAAATCTGAATATAATAAACAATGAAAGTGTAATGAATATTAAAAGTATTAGATTGTTTTAAAAAGATTATAGAACATCTTTATATCTTGGATAATAGACAGTCTTACTAAATGAGACTCAGAAAGCAGAACTCTAATTGATAGGATTCATAAAACTAACTACAGCAAAATACAACTTTGTAAGACCAAAGGCACCGTAAATTAAGTAAAAAAACAGAAGAAAACACTCCAACATGTAATCAAGGGTTTCTCTGCAGACTATATGAAGAACTCCTGTAAACTGATGAGAGACAAACCATCCAGTGGAAGTGTGGCAAAGGATACGAACAGCCAAACAATTCTCAGTGGAGGAAATATGAAATGCCAGTAATCAAGAAGTGTTCAACCTTCCCAGAGATGACAGAAATACGAAATAAATCAACAAAGAGACACGCCTTCGATATCAGATTGACAAACATTTACAAAGTTTGTTTCAGGTGTTGGTTACAGGGAAAAATGAATCCACTCATACAGTACTGAAGCACAACTTTTGGAGAACAAATTGAAAATACCTGTTGAATTTTTCAAATGAGCATTTTCTATGACTCAGCAGTTCTGTTTATTAGTATCTGCCCAGGAGATACCTTCACACAGATGCAAAAAGAAACATGTATAAGAATACTCTTCATAATATTGTAATAGCAAAAAATGGGGACAACCCAAACGTGCACCAAAAGAAGAATGGTTCCACAAGACGTAGTTTATTCATAGTAACGTGTCAGAGTGACAAAGAATGGAGTAGATCCAAGCAAATTGTTACAGAAGTATCTCCCATATAGTTTTGGGTGAAAAGAGGAGGCTGCAGAATGAGGTGCATCTTATACCATTTTCTTTAAACACACAAAGCAAAAAGAAAAGAATATTTTTTCTACAGCAACAGATATATGTGGGGCTGTGGTTAAAGGAGCCTTTAGCTTGATCCATATATAACTTTTAATTAATTAATGTTTTACAAAGGTACTGTTTCATATATTATTTGTATAATGAGAAATTAAAATACATAAGACTAATTAAGTTCATTCTTTCCTACTAGAGAATTTCAGCTACCCCAAAGTAACTAAGAAATCAGAACGTCCACAGGAAAATGTCAGCATAGGTGGGGGACAACTGAGCTTGGCTAACATGAGCAGACATTTTTCACACATTAGGGGAGCTGATATTTTGCTGTAAGTCCATCTTTGCCATGTAAACCTTGGGACAAATGTGCAAGTATTTACCAAGATACAGCCAAGATACAAAACCAAGCAGGTCTTGAAAATAAAACGGAAAAGCCCAGTTGTCACCCTAATCTATCTCTTCATTGGCCAAAACCAGCTTTGAGGCTGTTTTAGCCTGTTTCTCCACGAACAAGAGCAACAAAATTGACGGGCCAGCATCACCACCTCGTGGCTCTGCTTCCCGTTGCAGGGTTCATCACCATACCCTTTGGCCCCCAAATCTCAAACAAAGAGTTCTGTCTTTTGGATATCCCTTCAAAGTTAAATGTTTTAGAAATACAAGAGACTCAAGTAGGGTTATGGATTTTTTAATTCTGACAAGTCAAGATTTTTTAAGAGACTACTATCTATCATCATTGCCAGTTTGTAAAAGAACAGCTATTTAAAACCAAGAAATCAGAAAGGCCATAAACTCATATCAGAAGACAGTCCTGCTTATCAAAGAACAGTTGAAAGTGGTATACACATTTCATAAATACGTAAATATCCCATAACTATATTAATAATTGTGATCATTAGTTAGGCTGTTAAATAGGTCAACTTGACCAGGCCATGAGGTGCCCAGATCGCTGGCTAAACGTTATTTCTGAGGGTGTCTGTAAAAGTGTTTCTGGAAGGGATTAGCAGTTGAATTGGTGGGCTAAGTGAAGCAGATTGCCCTCCCTGTTGTGTGTGGGCCTCATCCAACCTACTGAGGTCCTGAATAGAACAAAAATGCCGAGGAAAGTTGAATTCTCTGTCTCTCTCTCTCTCTCTGTCTGAAGATTTGAGCTGGGACATCAGTCTTCTACCGCCCTTGAACTGGAACTTATACCATTGTTGTTCCTGATTCTCAGGCTTTTGGATTCAGACTGGAACTACACCTCCAGCCTTCCTGAGTCTCCAGCTTGCAGACGGAAGGTCATGGCACTCCTATGTCTCCTAGTGGTTCTGTTTCTCTGGAGAACGCTGATTCACACAATCACATTTACATACTTCTCCTTTATCAATCTGTGTCTCAACTTTATCAATAAAGGCAGAGCTGGAGACAAGGTCTTGTACATAGATACTTAATTTGGGAGGTACCAGGAGTGAGAGAGCAGGGAGAGGTCAAGAGTAATACTGTCCTTCCCATGGAGAGGCAGCTTTCCTTTGATCCTCATTGATCAGACTGGCCAGACGGCTCTGTCAGTTTCCAGGCACCCCCAGGAAACCACTGCTTGTCTGTCCTCACTCCTCCTTGTACATGGCCTGAACATTGGCTCAGAGAACTTATGCAATTCACCAGAGATGTACTCAAGTCGGCCTGACAGAAGAGGCATTGAAAAACAGGCTGACACATGTTCTGGTTCCTTTTACATCAGATTTTATTCTTCCTTTTACTCACTTATTCTTTCAATAAAAAATGTATCAATATCTACCATGTCTTAATAATGATAGCAACATTTATTGAGCGCTTACTATATGCCTGGTTCTGCTTTATAGGTATTATTTCATTTAATCCTCACAACAGTGTTATGAGGTAAGTGCTTTTAGTATCCCCCATTTTACAGATAAAGAACAAAACACAAAGAAGTTAAATAATGTGCCTGAGGCCACACAGTCAAGAAATGGTGGCGCTCAAATATGACTCGGGAGTTTGGGCTCATTCCTAACTGCCAGATGTCAACTGTGTTTCAGCTGCTCTGCTTCCAGGTTTCAGGCTCATGATGGGGCATAGAGAGAAAGAGAATGCACACTGGGAGACAGGTGGGTGCCATCCCAACCCAACACAGTAAGTCGGATGGAAGTGGGCACCCAGGTGCCATCGGAGCATGGAGGGGTACTCTCACCCCAGAAGTTGGGGCCACTGAGCTGACTCTTGAATGACAGAAAGTGCAGAAGGGGCGATGTAAGTTGGAGAGGAGTCCAGGCAGCAGAAATAACAGAAGAATACCACTGGGAACACCACAGAAGTGTAATGGTTTCAAATTTCAGTGCACACGCTCAGGTGGCAAACCATGCCATTGCCTTTTTTCTTTGGGACCTTAAAGTCTGTTAGGCTCCCCCATTCTCTAGGTGTCAGAAATAATCTCCTTCAATTCAGAAGCTGAGTCCACCCTGGCCCTGGGACCGTGTCCTCAGCTGGGGGCTTCTGTGGAGCCATGGTATGTATCTGCATTGAGGACAAAGGTGGAGAAACCATCGTTACTCATCATCAGTCCACATGTTTCTGCTGACACTGCCCACAAAGGGTCCTTGACACAGAATACCGACTTGCTTAGTAAGCCTGTCTTATCTCCTGCTTCCTTGACCTTCTGGCCTCCTTCAGTGATGGCTCTCTCTCTGCTCTCTTTCACTGACAAGCTTCTCCAAAGACTCTCATCACCATGTTTCCACTTCTTCCCCTCCCAGTCTTCATTCACTATTCAACACACAGTGATGTGTATTCTGTTCCTACAACACACCCAAAATGTTCTGCTAAGATCGCCACTAGGCTTCACGTTGCTAAATCCAATAGATGCTCTTTTCTTCATCTTAGCTGATTTCCCAGCTATATTCAACTTTCATGACCCGACACTTTCCTACTTTTCTTTCTACAACGTTGACCACCTCCAAAAGTCATCCCTGATTTTTCTCTCATCTCCTTGATTTTAGCTCTCCCCAAACATTTAATCTATCAACAAGTTCTATCAATTGTATTGTCAAAAATTACACATCAAGTCTATCAACTTCTCTGCAGTTCCGCTGCTAACACAGTGGCATATGCTACAATTCTCTCTCCCCTGGATGAGTGAAACAGCCTCTTCACTCATCTCTCTGCTTCCACACCTGCCTCCAACAATCCAGTCTCTGCACAGTAGACGTGGCATCCTCAGTTCTGTGCAACATCTCATCATGTCTGGCTCCAGGAAAATTCAGTTCTGTTTTTCTTATGAAAATCTTTGGTTTTGTAAGATATCCTTGATGTTTTCTGGCATATAGTTTTATTTATCTTCATTTTTACTCTCAAAAGACACATATAATCACACACAAACACAGAAACTCTCATTAAGGGCCTATTACTTGTAAATCACTAGCTTGATATAGTGAGACATGAAAAGTAACCTCATTCTTTTAAAAAGTAACTTGATAACAGGGACTCTGGCTTAAGGAGCTCATGAATTCGTTGGAGAAAAAATAAAACAATGAAAATGTAAGCAAAGAGAAAAAGGTGTAAACAACAGTCCACCATAAAATATCATCACAAGATGGAACAAGATTAGTTGCCAAATTAAATATGAACAAATTATTTGCTACAGAAATTCACAGGAAGGAAAATACTGGCAGCTGGGCTTGAAAGAAAAAACTTCAGGGAAGACAGAAAATAAATTTGAATTGGCCCCTGAAGAATGAGTAGGATTTATAAAAGCACAAAGAATTAAAAAGTCATAAAATCTCAAGTAAACTAGTTTTCCTAAAGAAGAAATTATGTTTTACTGAGTCATCAGAAAGAAGGCTCACAACAGAATGAGGTCAGCTCAGCAAGGACCATGAATGCCAGGGTGAGAAGTCTGACTGATTTTATAGGCAATGAGAGCCACTTAAGCATTCGATGTAGGGCTTCCCATGATCAATGTGGTACTTTAGGAAGATTATTCTGGCATGGTGTGCGACTGAAGGATGAGAGGAAGATGCCACTAATCCACTCAGCCTCCCTATAGGGAGCTCTCATGTTTTTTTTACATAAGCTTTGTGAACAGTTATCCTCCAACAACAGTTTCTGGATGAGCATCTCCAGGATGGTCATGGCTGCACGTATCTTGTTTAATTGGAAGAGACCACAGATAACTAAATCACAGGCTGACACATTTATGATGAGACTGAAGAAGACAAGTCTTTACTCAGCCTGTGTCCACTGGGAAAGCAGGAGGTGCCCTCCACTCTGCTCCCTCCTCCCCTACATCCAGACAAAACACCAGCATCTCCAGGCCACCTCCCTTTGTTCCAGTCAGGTTCATCTGATGCTGTTCCTTACCTTCTCCTTATATCTGACGTCACTGCTCATGCTATTAGGTCCTAAGACTTTGGGACTTCAGCTCCTTTGGCCTTGCCTTTCTTTGGCTATGACAGCAATGGTCATCTCTTTACAGCTGAGACAAAGACCAATTATTTGCATCCTTGGTCTCTCTTTTAGGGCTTCATCCTCTGGGGCAGATGCTACAGAAAGAAGAATGCTGAAATGCTTTTGCTATGTGATGACAATAAGTTATTTCTACTCTTCAAAGCCCTGTAGATCTATGGGCAGGTCTGTGCATTCCGTAGAACAATATCTTGAGAATGAAGCTCAAAATGCACTCACTCCCATTCTGTGCCAGGCATAAAATATACCCGCCAGCAGAAAACTAGCGGATTGCAACTCCAACACTTCAGTCTCAGACTTACCTTTAGCTTATTAAACACTTTAAGGGATATAACAGTTCATGATGTATCTTCCTGCTCAAATATTATCAATATCTCCTAATATTTCCAAATAAAATCCTTTGGGAGGAAAGAAACTAATACTTTGGGGGATGTCTTAGGTACCAGGCCCTCTTCTAAGCAGTTTTCATACATTATTTATTTCATCATCTAAACAACACTTTTAGGTGGGGACTATCCCCGTTTTACTGATGAGGAAACTAATGTTGAAGAAGGTTAAGTAACTTGGCCAAGGTAACACAGAATGTAAGGAGTGGATTCAACATAACCCCATCTTCACTGTACCACCCGGCCCACTCTGCCTTCACATGGCATTCAGGCTCCGAAGCGTGTGGCCCCAAACAGCCTCTCCAATCTAGTACACATTTTCCCATCTTTTATTTTGTTATATATAACTCACAGTTGTTTGTCCAATCTAATTTCATGATTTCAAAAACATAACATCATAGAAAACCAACCAGCAGCAGTTGCTAAGCTGAAATACACATACTTTAGAACCTAGCAATTCTACTCCTAGGTAAATACCAAGAGAAACATGCACATATGCTCATCAAAGACAGGTACAGTACTCAGAGCAGCACTACTCACATGAGTCAAAAACAAAAACATGGCCATAACCCAAATATCTATCTACAACAGAAGGGACAAATATTTCTACAAGGAAAATATAAATAGCAATGAGAATAAACTGTAGCCATACACACGTATGAATCTCACAAACATAATGCTGTGTGAAAGAAGCCGGGCACGAAAAACATATTCTCTATGATTCCATTTATATGAAGTTCAGAAACAGGCAAAACTTAGCTGTCTCACTGGAAGCTGGGACAGATGTCATGTGCCCCCAGGTGGAGGGGAGCAGATATGACTGAAGAGAGATGACGCCTCAGCACAAATCAAGGTGGTGGCACCAAAATATATTAGAGTCATCATAGTATTCACAGGCATGACCTCACGCTGGGAAAAAAAAAAAAGCCAGTTTTACTAAAGAACATTCTTCTTTTTTTGTGAGGAAGATCAGCCCTGGGCTAACATCCGTGCCCATCTTCCTCTACTTTATATGGGATGCTGCCACAGTATGGCTCGACAAGCAGTGCACCGGTGAGTGCCAGGATCCAAATTGGCAAACCCCGTGCCGCCGCAGCGGAGCGCAGGCACTTAACTGCTTGCGCCCGGGGCTGGCCCGTAAAGAACGTTCTTGATGGAGCAGTAAATATTATTATTTTTTTAATTTTATTTATTTATTTATTTTTCCCCCAAAGCCCCAATAGATAGTTGTATGTCATAGTTGCACATCCTTCTAGTTGCTGTATGTGGGACACGGCCTCAGCATGGCTGGAGAAGCGGTGCCTCAGTACGCGCCCAGGATGAGAACCCGGGCCGCCAGCAGCGGAGCACGCACACTTAACCGCTATGCCACGGGGCCGGCCCATATGTTATTGACTTTATTAAATCTTGACCTTGACTATACCTCTTTTTAATATTTTGATATAATACGTAGTATGTGATGAAATGGGAAGTGTGCGGGAAGCACTTCTGTTACGCACTGAAGGACAATGGCTGTCTTGAGGAGAAGCACTTGTGTGACAATCTGAGCTGACCTAGCCACTCTTGATAGAACGTCATTTTTACTTAGAAGAACGACTGACAAACTGGGGTTATTCAGTTTTGGGTATTTGGCACACATTTTCTCAAAAATTACCTCCAAGAGCCTATCACTTCAAGGAAAACAACTGACGGTATTTGTTGACAATGACAAAATTCAAGCTCTCAGCCAAAATTATGGAAAACTTACACTTGATACAAAGAGCTTGACAGCTTTCCACTATGTAAGACTTTTCTGATAGGTCAGGGGTAGTGTTAAGCACTGTATGGTATTTTGTTTTGTTTTGTTTTCGTATAATGAAACGTGTCAACACTTGGAAGATCTGCAGAACTCAATGAGCAGAGGTCTAGAATAGTAAATGCTTAGAGACGGAACAGTGGTTGCTTGGGGCCGGGTCAAGTGATGGAGCAGGAATGGGGAGAGATGCTAATGTGCTCGGGGTTTCATTTTGCGGTGTTGAAAATGTTCTAAAATTAGACTGTAGTGATGGTTGTAAAACTGTAAATATACTAAAAACTACTGCACTGTGTACTTTAAGTGGGTGAATCATATGGTATGTGACATATATCTCAAAAAGTTATAAAATAAAAACTCTACCACCGTAATAATATTGTAACATCTGGAGTTTATTTAAAACAAAAACAGGTTGTCAACACAAAGGCCATGGTTTGCTGACCCCTGTCTTATTGTACAATGTACCATCATCTTTGAGTTTGTCATTCTAGAACATCTCTGGTGTCCAGTATTTCAAAGTCTATCTTTAATCTACTATTTTTTTATTCTCCCAACATACCCTCCTTTTATCTATGCATCAAAAAAATGTTCTTTAAAGTGAGAATTGCCTCTATTAGTAAAACGAGCTCACTTCTAACCAACACTTCACAATCAACACACAAAACAACAACAATAAAAGATATCAGCTGAGGCTACAGTCATCTGAAGACTTGATTGAGGCTGAAGGATCTGCTTCTAAAATCACTCATGTGGCTGCTGGCACGAGGCCTCCGTTCTTCACCTCAAGGATTTCTCCATCTGTTGCCTGAGTTTCCTCATGACATGTCAGCTGACTTCCTCCTGAGCAAGAAATCCAAGAGAGAGCAAGGAAGACACCTCAGTGCCTTTTCTGACCCAGTTTCTGAAATGTACAACATCACTTTCACTTTCTTCTATTTGTTAGGAGTGAGTAGTCAAGTTTTGCCCACACTCAAGGAGAGGGGAATTAGCCTCCACCTTTTGAAGGGAAGAATATCAAAGAACTTGTGGACATATCTTAAAACCACCATAGCCACTTTGGCAGTATACAAACAGGCTCTCATCTCCTCTGTGGGAAGGCATAGAAACTGGGGACCAGGCCCAAGACTTAATGGTCAGAACAGCCAAACTCCAAAGATGGATAAATTCCCAACAAATATAGGTCTGCTGTACCAAGGTCAGGGCCCGGTTGGGAAAAAGATGGATGGAGTTATCTAGATTGATGTCCCTGAAGATCCTGAATTCCCAGATTCCCCTGAACCCTCTGAGCCTCCGGAGGTAGCCCACTCCTTTCCATTATTCACTAACCTCCTGTCTCCCACTTGCTTGGAGATGATACAGAGGCTGCTTCCCCACAAGACAATGTTCACCCACCCACCTCCAGCTCAGTGGGGTGTGGATATTCAGAATCTGCCTTCCTGGCCACCAGGACTTTAATCCCTACAACTGTGAATTAATCTCAAAATTAGGATTAAGTCACAACATAAGCCAGCTGCTGACACATTGAGGCTCACAAGGGAGCAAAGGGACTGTGCCCCAAGGAGCTACAAAACCTACCCAGCATGGACCAGTATAAGTCAGAAGAGTGTGTGTGAGACTGGAGTCTAGGGTGCTTGATCAAGAGGACTGGAACATAAGTTGAATAAGGGAGAGTTGATCCATTTGCAAGCTCTTTCCTAGGATCCAGGATTCAACACTTATTCATCAAGAAAATCAATAGGCAAGCTACAGATTGGGGAAAATATTCTCAACACATGTATCTGACAAAAGACTTGTGTCAAGAACATATAAAGAACTTCTACAACTCAATAATAAACAGACAATCCAACTTTTTTAAAAGGACAAAAAACTTGAGTAAACAGTGAACAAAGAAGAAATGGCCAGTGAACACATGAAAAAGTTCTCAACATCATAAGTCATCAGTAAAATGCAAATTAACCCCATGAGATACTTCCACACACCCATTAGGATGGTTAAAATGAAAAAGACAGACAACACCAAGTGTTGGTGAAGATGAGAAACAACTGGAACTCTCATATTTTGGTGTGTAAAATGGTACAATCACTTTAAAAAACTGTTAGGCAGTTTCTTAACTGAAACCCAGCAATTCCACTCCTAGGTATACATCCAAGAGCAACAGAAATTTACGTTCACAAAAAGCCTTGTACAAGAATGCTTGTAGGAGTTTCATTCACAATAGTGCCAAAATTGAAAACAGCTCAGGCGTCCATCAATAGAAGAGATAAACTGTGGTATGGTCATATAACAGAAAACTACTTTGCAATGAAATGGATTGAATTATTAATACACACAACAGTATAGATTAATCTCAGCAGTATTACGCTGAATGAGGAAAGCCCGACACAGACTAGTACACGCTGCCATTACTACATACTTCCATTCAGAAATTCTAACAGACAAAAGTAATCTATAGGGATAGAAATCAGAGTAATGGTTGCTTTTGGAGGGGGAACTGACTGGGAAGGGGTACAGGGAAACTCTCTGGGGCTGATGGACATGCTCTATATTTTGATAGGACTGTGAATTATAAGGGTATATGCATTTGCCAAAATTGATTGAATTGTACACTTAAGATCCATGCATTTCACTATATGCAAATGATACTCTGATTAGGATAAGGAATAAAACTCATCATTTTTCCTTCCAAACCTCTTCCTCTTACCATTTATCTTAGTTAACACATCACCACCTATTTAGTATTCTTCAAGCCCAATTCATCCTAGACTTCTCTCTCTCTCTTCCTGCCACTGTCTCTCCCTCTATCGCCAAACCCTTTGGAATCCTTCTCCTAGAGAACTCTCAAATCTGTCACCTCATTTCCATTACTAAAGACCTGGGCTTAGTTCACACCCCTGGACTAAGGAAATAGACTTATAGCTGGACTTACCCTTTCCTAATTGACTCCCTACAATGCCAATAAAGTGATCTTCCTAAAATTCCTAATTTATTATGTCATTCTCTCACTAAAAATTCTTCAATAGATTTACACTACCTGTGAAAGACTATCTAAACTCCTGGCAGAACAACACGGCAACGGCTACCTAGTCTAGTCTGTGAGCATGCGCAACGGATTTCATGTCCGAAGTAGTCTGGTCCCCAAGTAGAGACCTGGCAGTCTCATATTCTGTCTGATGAACTATGTATTTATGTGTCAGGTTCAAGCATATAGCCTGGATTTCATAATCATCTCAGTTCAGTGACAAATGCTCATCCTCCTCCTTTAATGCCTCAGTGAAAGGAGTTCAACTCCAGCCACCAAGACTCAAACCCTGGAGGCACCAGTTCTCCCCACCCCTCATCAGCCACACCAGATGTGACACAAAAGTCCTTCCCATTTAGCCTCAACAGCATCCATCGAGCTGACTGGCTGCCTTGTTCTAACGTCAGGACTGTAGCACCCCTCTTTAATTACGGCCGTTGCCTCTCAACCGGTTTTCTCCACTTTAAATGCAACTTAGAGGACTTACGCCTGACACATTAACATCCTGCATGGTTCAGATTTCAGTATCCCAGAGATTCCCACTGTCCCTGGGTAGCACTATAACTGTTGCTTTACTTGGAGTTTTGTATTACAAATTTCAAAAAGATTAGCTTAAAAATGAGGACTCCCAGTGATCAAATCAACTCTCCATTTTTATGACTCACTTTATCTCAAAGTTAACGTCAGAGGCTGGTCTAACATCCCAGCAAAGGCTTACTTTCATGTCATTGAAAATGTCTCAGCAAAAATTGAACTGCCTTTGTTGGGGCTGCTATTTATAAAATAAATGTCCAGAGCATGGCAG
Organism: Diceros bicornis minor; assembly: GCF_020826845.1. NCBI lineage: Eukaryota > Metazoa > Chordata > Mammalia > Perissodactyla > Rhinocerotidae > Diceros > Diceros bicornis. The sequence goes on from NW_026690866.1 coordinate 19,629,771, forward strand.
GTGAGAAGACATTACCTCTGAGATGCCTTCTAACACAGATGTTTTTCTAATATTCAAGGTGGCAGATTAAAGATGGCCATAAATTGACACTCCTCCCATTAGAGGTGGGGTCTATGTCACCTCCCTTTAAATTTGGGCAGGTTCTATAACTGCTTTGACCAACAGAATACTTCAAGCGTGATGCTGTGCCAGCTTCCAGGCCCAGCCCTTAAGAGACAAGCAGCTTCCATTTCTTGTGTCTTGAAACAGTTGCTCTTGGAGTCCTCAGCCGCCATGTAAAAATTCCAACTGCCCTAAGGCCGCCGTGCTGGAGACACACGTAGGGAGGTCCTGAGACCACACAATAGAGAGAGATGCCAAGCCTGCCCCAGCTGAGGTCTCAGACATCACGGAGCATAAATGAATCTTCCTCACTGTCTTCTGTCTGAATTCCTGTCCTACAAAATTGCAAGGAATATTTATTTATCCAATGAATATTTACTGGATATCTACTATGTGTCAGGTTCCACTCTGCATGCTAGAGTTACACTGACGAACAAAACTAACAGTTCCTGTCCTCTGGGAGCTGACAATGAATGATAAAATATAAAAAGAGAAAAGCCAATAAGCCACAGTTGGGCTCAAGAATTAAAAAATGGTCTCAGTGCACAAGGTACACATGTACGCAGTGGTGGCAGGAGGGCAGCCCCACGCCTACTGGGACCTAGGCATGAACCCCAACACTGGCAGCCATAACTCAATTCCTATGGAGTAAAGGAGTCTTGCTCTCTGCAAGACAATAGTCTCAAGCCAAACTTGAGGCTCGAGGCCCTTCTTCTTAAAAAGAAGCTGAAAAAGACAGCTGCCAACTGGGGCTAGGTGCCCTGACCTCACAGGAAACCGTGGGCTTGGGGAGGCGAAGAACACAGAATCTGAACTCAACTGGGTCTGAGATTCCCAAATATGATCACAGAACAGAGCATCAAAATATCATAAGATCTGGTTCTGGGCTGGAGGTGGAGGACAACACGTGATGGCAACTATCAAATCATAAAACCGCTAGACAGGAGGGAAAGAGACAACTCATCCATAAAACTGTGCATCTGTTCCTGACAACATATGAAACACACCCCACTGAAATTAAACACAGAGAGAACCTCTCAAGTCCACCTAAAAGGCTTTGCCTACACAGAAGAAAAGCTGTAGTACTATTTTGTAAGCAAAGTTTGTGTTTTGGTGTGTCATCTATGGAGAGCTTTTATTCTTGTTCCTATAGTGTTCGATATTGCTATGGTGGGGAAATAAAACTCAGCAGCCTGCCGAGCATCAAGAGAGTCTGACAGTCACAGCCACTTATGAGTCTACTTAGCTGGCTGGCAGCCACCGTGCAGCCCTGGAGAGGACTGTGGGCCAGCTCGCAGTGAAGACGGGTCTCCTCTTTAAGGGAGCCACTGTAACTCTAAGGAATGGACAAAAGCTACTATAAAACTGCAAGTATTCTCACACACAGATTTGACTACCTTAAGACAAAAATGAGATAGATGAGTGTTTTCAATAGTAAGTAAGTTTTTCATAACGTGATCGCAAGTAAAATAATTTGCTAACATATGTCTTTTAAATTCAGGTATGAATGGAACACATCAGGTGACCCTGGGTGACTTTTGCCTCATCTATTAGTGAGGCAAATTAGTATCCAGGATCCAGCCATTTTATTCTTTATGAAAAAAAAAAGCAATTGAAGTAAATAAATGTCTAACCACAGTTTGACAAGAACCTAGCCTGGAGGCAATATTGAACAGGCAAGAAGCGCAGAGTTCTGAAGCTGGAATGGTGAGTTTCCGACCTTGACTCTGCCCGTAATAGGTGTGAAATCTTTGGGAGGTGACTTTGCTTCTCTGTGCCTGTTCCCTCATGTGCTCACACACTATATTGGCATTCATATATTACATTTTACAGGGGTCTTCAGAAATGAAACTGAGTAGTAGAGCAATACTTTGATAAGAATGTATTTTATTTTGTTTTGCTTCAAGAAAAAATACAAGAACATACCTTTACTGTGGCAATCTAATGAAGGTGCCCCTAAGAAGTCATTTCTAGATGGGACTGGGGACTTTGTTTTAACTTTAAAATAGGTAATCTTTCACAAGCTCGGGAAGCAACAACTGTATTTAAACGGAAAACTCTCCACCCGGGAAGAAGCAAACCACCCAGGGGCTGCATTGGTTTTGCAAGTGCCCGTGATGGCGGCGCAAGGATGCAGGAAGCACCTCCTGCGTCGTTGTCCCACTCCCGACTGGACTTGGGGGCTCGGTCCTAAGTGAGCGGACCCCGTCCCGCTCAGCACCAGCAACGCCCCGCTTTCCCTTCCTGCAAACAAGCAGGTGCAAATAACTTGGGGCCCCTGCGACCGCCTCGCTGCACTCACCTGCCGCTGCACAGCAGCTCGCAGCCCGGCTGCTTCGCCTCCCCCGGGCGGCCCCGACCAGGAGGCGGGGAGAGGGGCGTGGCTTAAGAAGGGGCATGGCTAGGGGCCTGGGCTCTTCCCCCGCCCACCTCACTGTGCCTGCGCCCAAGGGCGCGGGGCAGGGTAGGAGGTGGTGCCCCCGTGGTGGTCGGTGCTGATGTGGGTCTACCTGGTGTTTGCTGCCCCTCCTGTTCCGATCCTCTGAGCTTTCCAGCCATCACGGCGCCCAAGTCTGGTCACTCATGCCGCCCCTCCGCCCGCCTGCGTCGGGTGCCAGCAACCAGCCAGAGTCTCCCCCACGGGGTCAGCCTACCTCCACCTGCTCCTTCGGAGAACGCCCTGACGCCTCCTCGCCTGTGTCCTTGGCTCCTGGCTGGTTAGGTGTATCCTGTGGTTTAATCACCTCTGCAGCTGAGACAGTGAAACCAAGAAGTGAAATAACTTGCTTCAAGTCACAGACCCAAAATGCGCTCCAGCTTGAAGTTGATTGCAGGCTGCCTGCCGCCGCCCTTCCACCTCGCGTGGCGCGCCCAAGTTGAGTGCCTAGCCAAGTGCCGTGGGCTTGACCTGAGTTTTCGCTGTTCCTTAAGCCCTGCGAGGGCGGTATTACCTCTACAGAGGAGTCTAAGTGACTTGTCAGTCCAGCTTTGTCTCATGGCAAAACCTGGGCCATTTAAAACACCCTTTGTGGCCTCTGTGTTCCTCCATACTTTTTGTCTTAAGTGGCTTTATTGAGGTGAATTACAAAAAGCCTGTACATATTTAAAGTGTACAATTTCATTTTATGTATGTATGTATATGCCCCTGAAACCGTCACCACAATCAAGAGTGAACGTAGCCACCACCCCCAAAAGTTTCCTTCTGCCTATTTGCAATTCCTCCTCCCAGTCACAGACTGCCATGACCACTCCTCAGATAACCATAGATCTTCTTTCCGTCACTATAGATTAGTTTGCATTTTATAGAATTGTATTATGAATGTTTACTGTGTGCTTTTTTAGGAGGAGGAGAGTCGGGCTTAATTATTTTGAGATTCAGCAGTGTTGCTGAGTGAATCAATAGTTCATTTCCTTTTTATCACTGAGTAGTAGTCCATTACATGGATATACCACAGTTTGTTTATCCATTCACTCATTGTTGGACTTTTAGGTTGTTTCCAGTTTCTGGTTTTTTTTTTTTTTTTTACAAACAAAGCTGTCAACATGGTTCTTCATTTGCTTACTATTCAGTTTTGAAAGTTCTTTACATTATCGGGATATGTCTTTCCAGTTATGTGACTCAATATTTTCTTCCAGTCTGTGGCTTAAAAGTTGTTTCAGAAGCAGACTTTTTAAATACTTCAAAAGCAAACCTTTTAAATTTTGATAAAGTTTAATTTATTAATTTTTATTTATAGAATGTGCTGTTGGTTCCATATCTAAGAAAATTTTTCCTAACCCAAGGCCCCAAAGATTCTGTCCACTTTTTCTCAAGAAGTTTTATAGTTCTAAATTTTAAATTTATGTCTGCAATCTATGCTGTATTAATTTTCATATATAGTGTGAGATATGGGTAGTAGTTAATTTCTTTGCATGTAGATACACAGTTGTTTCAACCATTTGTTGAAAAGACTAGTTTTTCTCTACCAAATTGCCTTTGCCACGTTTTTGAAAATCAATTGATCATATAAATGTGAGTTTATTTATGGAATCTCTATTCTGTTCATTGATTTATTTATCTGTATTAGCATTGATATCACATGGTCTTGATTACTATAGCTTTATAATAAGTCTTGAAATCAGGTCATTTAAATCTTTCAATTTTGTTCTTTTTTCTCAAAGTTGGCTTGGCTATCCTATACCCTTTGCATTTCAAAATGAATTTTAGAATCAGTTTGCCAGTTTTAACAAAAAAAATTGCACAGATTTTGATTGAGATTGCAATGAATCTATAGATAAACCTAGGGAAAATTGACACCTTAAAAATATTGAGTCTTCTGATCTGTGAAAATGGTATGTATCTGCATTTACTTATGTATTATGTAATTTCTCTCAGAAGTGTTTTGTAGTTTTCAGTTTCAGTGTACAGGCCTTGCACATCTTTTGTCCGATTTAACTCTAATTATTTCATACTTTTTATGCTATTGAAAATAGTATTACTTATAAATTTTTAATGGTTTATTGCTAATATATAGAAATACAATTGATTTTTGTATATTGATCTTACATCCTGAAAACTTGCTAAACTCGCTCATTAGTTTGAGTAGCTTTTTATACAATCTATAGGATTTTGTTCGTAGACAATCATGTCATCAGTGAATAAAGACCATTTTCTTCTTCCTTTTCGATCTGGACAGTTTATTTCTTTTTCTTACCTTAATTGTACTAGCTAGAACCTCCAGTACAATTCAGTGGGGGAATGGATGGTCTTTCCAATAAATGAGGCTGGGTCAATTGGATAGTCATACGAAAAAGCATGAACCTTGACCCCCGTCTCACACAATACATAACAATTAATTTCAGAACCTTCATGGACCTGAATGTGGAAAATGAGACAATAATACTATTAAAGAAAACATAAGACAATGATAATTGTAAGGGCAGGCAAAGATTTCTTAAATGAGACACAAATAACAGTGGCTATAAAAGGTTAACAAATTAATTCAATTTAATTTATAAATTAAATAGGATTAACTTATACATTAATTAAATTAGTAGAACTTGTATTCATCAAGACACCGTTAAGAAAGTAAAAGGTAAATGACAGGCCAGGAGAAGATATTTGCGAAATGTGTCTGACAAAGGACTCCTATAAATTGATAAGAAAACATCTGCGTCAATTTTTTAGAGGAGAGGAGGGGCAGAAGGCTTTCAGTGACCTTTACAAAAGAGGATAGCCAAAGGGCAAGGCATGATGAGATGTCATTCAGTATCATTAGTCATCAAGGACATGCAAAGTTAAACCACAATTGAGATAGCACTACAAACCAAGACTCTCAACCCCCACTGTATTTGCTACAGCTATACTTACATGTTCATCTTACGACCTAGCAGTGCCATTTCTGGGTATATAGCCAACGTAAATGAGTGCTTATGTCCACCAAAAGACATGAATGAGAATGTTCATAGCAGTTTTATTCATAATGATCAAAAACTGGAAACAACTCCAATGTCCATCAGCATTAGAATGGGTAACTATATTATGTTATATTCATATAATAGAATACTATTGTATGGAATGGAATACTACAACAAGGAAAAAGAACAACTACTGCTACATGCACACACTTGGATGAATATCACAAATACAATGTTGATCAAAATAAGCCAACCACAAAAGGTTACATCTGTATGATTCTATTTGTATAAAGTTCATAAACAGGCAAAACCAACCCATGGTTACTTTTGATGGGGGGAATGATAATGACTGGGAGAGAGCACAAGCAAACCTATTGGGGTACCAGAAATGATCTATACCTTGATCTGTGTGGTGGCTAAGCAGATGTATACACATGTAAAAATTCACTGCTCTGCACCTAAGATTTATATGTTTTATGTATAGATGTTATGTCAACATAAAAGAAAACTGAAGTGTTTTTTTCTGAACATAATTATTCAGCTCTGCTGATACGTACACATATTTCTGAGCCAAAGCTGCACTTTTGATCACTATAACTTTCTAGTAGGTTTGATATCTACAAAATAAGTTCAAGTCTTTTCTTCCAAAATTTTCTTGCACCTGTATGCTTCCAAGGTAAACTTTAGGATCAGTTTTTCAAATTCCTTAGAAAAATTCTACTGGGATTTTTATTGGGATTATGCGATATTTGTAGTTTATTTGAAGAGCACTTACATCTCTCCAGTATTGACTCTTTCCATCCAATCAACATGGTTCGTTTATTCAGGAATTTTCAATCAAGTTTTAAATTATTCTTTATGTAGGGCTAGAACATGTTTTGGTATATGATATATATTAAGTCATTATGGTTTCTGTTCCTATTATAGGAGAAATATTTGTCCCATTACTTCTCTAATCATTGCTGGTATATAAAAAGGCTCTTCTTCTCCCTATCTGGCCACCTTGCTGAACTCCTTCATTCATTTTAGGAGTTTTCCATTCGATTCTTTTAATTTCTAGGTTGTGAGTAATGTATTAAAATCTTTTCTCTTTTATATGAGAATCTGACTTCTGATTAGTTTCCTAACTATGTTTTCCTGAAAACAGAATGATGGTATGTGTAGACTATGTGACTAGGCAACTTTGCTTATAATAAAAATGACTCCTGGTTTGTAACTTTTGTCTGGACTGGGAGTCACCATGGCCTTAGGTTCCTTTTCTAACCTGCAAGTCCCTTGTGGGGACCCTGGAAACCATGCCTATGGACTTGTCACCAAAGATATTTTCGCGGGGGTCGGGGGCATGAGGTTTTTAAATCAGAGTGACTGCCTGGTGTAGCTCTTGTCTTCCTGCACCTAAGCCGTCTGCTGAATGGGCTGCAGTAAAGATTCCCACTGCTAGGAATATCTACACTGCCTTGCTAGCATGTGTGGTTCCTGCCCTATGGCCTTGAATAGGCCAGGATGGTATGTGGCCCACAGTGGTCTTGTGAATCTGAATTAGTTGAATCTAAGAAGACCCATGCCCATGGGCATTTCAGAGTGGTGGAGCAGTGGGCTATACTTTCGGACCCTCGATGCAGTTTGACCAATGGACTGTGAGATAGAGGGGTGGGAAGGAAAGATGACAAGGCATTAAATGTCTGAGAGGGAGAGTCCATCTGCCTGTTCTCTGAAGTTGAAAACTCTGCGGCATATGACAAGAGATTAGGGCAGAAGCGAGCGGGCTGGAGTAAAACCAGATTCATACCAAGAGGAAACACTGCTCACTGTTTATGAAGGGGACCTGGGCCGAAACCCACTTCAGCTGAGCTACCGGGATAGGTTAATGTCTCGCTGGGAGGGTTGGAGGGGGGCTGCGAAGACAAAAGAATGAACCTAAAGATCCCATGCTTGTGATGGGCCGCCACCTGATAAAGCAGGCGGAACTGCCAAGTTGACTGCAATTCCACTCAAACTTGAATCTACATGGAGTGAGGTTTGAGAGCACCCAAGCAGACAAAGGGCTGTGCGGTGGCCAGCAGGTCCAGGCAGAGCTACAATGACAGCAGTTTAATATGGTTTGGGGTCACCAATACAAGGTTAAAGAAAGCTCTCCATGTGTGGCAAAGGGTAAACCCAGGCCACCTAAACAGCATCCTGGAGTCTGACAACAGCTTTGGACCAAGAATGCTTGAGTCAATTTAAGGCTGCACTGGAGCCTGAGCAGTGTCCTCTGCTGCCATCGAGTGAAAATTTATGGGAATGTAAACATTTTCAAAAGCGACGCAGATTTTTAAAGCAATCATTGGTTATTGTAAAAGCCTAAGCTGTACTATTAGACTGGATAAAACTCTTGATTTGCATTTAATGTATAGGGAAAAACTACACTTTTTCTAAAAAGGTTAAATAAATTTCATTGTAGTATATTTGATTTGCTGAAAACTATGGTGTAATATCATTTGATATAAAATGCCTAGAATTCCCAGAATAAAGGGGGTATTTTAGGCATTATAAAGACAGATGGCCAAAGACTATTCCAGTTGCACAGGACATGGAGGGGACATCCTTACCCCACTGGTTAATACAAATCCTCGTGATCACAAAATGTGCTAACTTGTCCTTTTCTATGTTGAAAATGTCAGCCAAAGTCGTGGAGGTGGACTATGGGCAAAGGGTTAACAAACACTTCCGCATGAGAATCTAACCTTAGGTTATCTCCCTGAAAGTATGTGTCAACTATTTACCTAGGCAACATTGCTTACAGTAAAAATGATCATTAGTAAATTGCATCTGGACTGGCGAACCTCTAACTACCCGATGGGGAAACGATTGTTTTGAGCTTCCTGCGTGTGAAACTCTTGTAACTGGGCACGACCCGTGCAGAGACCCTGGAAGCTACGCCTGTGGAACTGTGAGATCGTCTCTGTGAGGCATGGGGCTTTACATCAAAGCAGGTCTCGTAAAGGCCCCAGTGTGGATCTCGACTCCTTGCACCTACTGAATGAAGTGCAGCAAGGACCTCGCTGCAAAGAACACCTGAGGCTGCTCTGTGATTGCTGTGGCTCCTGCCCTGTAACCTTCTAGCTGCGCCGAGGAGGCCTGGGTCGTCTTGTGAGTCAGCAAAGCCTAAGAAAACCGCTGCGGGCCTTGCAGTGGTCATTACATCCACTGCCAAAAATGACTTTTTTTTCTTTTTCCTTTCCATAACTATACTCATGTCCTTTTCATTTGTTATTTGTTAGAGTTTGTTGAATGATAGTGAGCACAATGTTGGGAGGAGGGGTGCAGTGGGTGAGGAGGGGAGACTGAATACCTTGTCTCTATATTTTATTTTTCCACTTTTTATTTGGAAATAATTTCGAACTTATAGAAAAGTTGCAAGAATACAAAGACCTCCTAGAAAGACTTCACAGAGATTCACTGTTAACATTTTTCCACATTTGCTTTGTTTTTATTTTCTCTCTCTACATGTATGCATTTTTATTATCATTATTTGAGAGGAAGTTGCAGCCATCATATCCCTTTATCCTTAATATTTTATTGTGTATTTCCTAAAATACAAGACATCTACTTACATTATCACAGCATAATTCTCAAATTGGGAATTAAAATGAATACAGTGCTATTACCTAATTAACAGACCTGTGAAAATTTTTCCAGTTATCCCAATATTTTTTTTTTATAGCATATTTTTTCCCTGCTCCCAGATCCAGTCTTGTAGTCATCTCACTGTTTTTAGTTGTCATGTCCCTTTACTCTTCCTTAATCGAGAATAGTTCCTTAACACTTTTTTGTCTCTCATGACATGGGCATTTTGAAGAGCACAGGCCTATTGTTTTAGCAGAATTTCCTTCAGTTTGGATTTGTCTGATGTTTCCTCAAGGTCAGATTCAGGTTGGGGTCTCCACCCTTTAGGGAACTCCACTCTGGCCTTCCTCTAGCCACATCTCTCAAGACTGGAGCCAAGGAGACAAGCCCATTGGAGCCTACCCACTCCCACTTGGCCCAGAGAGTAAATATTTTAGGCTTTGCAGGCTATATGATCTCTGTCACAACTACTCAGCTCTGTTACTGTAGCAAGAAAGCTGCCGTAGATAATGTGTAAATGAATGAGCATGGCTATATTCAAATAAAATTTTATTTATAAAAACAGGTGGAGGGTGCATATTTGGCCCATGAGTCAATTTGCTTGACCCCTCTTCTAATCCACGCCCCAGCTACCAAGAAGTCCAGAATTCCACGCCCAAACAGCCTCAGCCCCGTTCCCAGAGTAGGCCTGTGAGGGTCTCTCTTCCCCGGGTCTGCCATCGTGAGGCGTGGCATCTTGCCACTAAGGAGTGCGTTTCTCTAGGCTTGCGTGGGCCCAGGAGATGGCAGTTTTGAAGAATGTGGACAGATTCGAACGCAGAGGTGGGGCCTTCACAGTGTCAGAAAGAGTTGAGAGTGAGAAGAGAAGGGGCAAAGAGCTAGCCGGGTCGGCTCCCCTCCTCTCACCATGTCTGGTGCAAGACTCCAAGGAGCCTAAGAATTACATTTGCATCTGGCCTTCCTGGTAAGTGTGAAGGGTTAGTTTATCCAGAGAAAAAGGAGTGACATATGTTATTCAACCATTTGTTGCTTGATTTATATGTGTATATATTGGAAAATTTAGCTATATGATACGTGATCTCTATTTGCACTTTGCCCCAATCCCATAGTGCAAGGGCAGCCTGTGTGACAGCATGAACACTTCTCAGAACAGCCTCAGTGGGGCTGACTGGTCCCCACAGGTGTTCACCTGTGAAGGGAACCTGCAAACTGTCTCCTGGCTCCACTCTGCCCCGGGAGAATCAGGGGCGATCTGTGGCAAGGCCTCCCAGCCTTCCTTGCCTGCAGCCATTTGGGTTGACAAAAGACCCCAGGTTCAGTGCTCAGCTTCTAAGCAACAGAACAAGGAAGATACTAACGGGCCAATTCCTCATTCTTCCCACTTTCTACTTCTAGACTGTCTTTTCTTTCTGGTTTATCTAACTGATTTCTTTGGACCTCTTGATATTTGAACAACCAATTGCCCTGACAGATTTCAGACCCCTGGAGGTTTCTGCATCTCCCTCTCTCATTCATGTAACACACCCCCACCACGACTGCCGCCACCCCTGCCATCGCCACGCTGCCGTAGCTGCCTCTGGTCAGCATAGGGCCTTAAAGGCACCTGTCCCTTACCCAGAACACTCCAGAGCCAGGAGATGTTGTAGGGGTGCCATCTTACCAACACTAGTGCACACTCATATCCAGACGCTTTGGAATTCCAACCAAGTAAATAATACCAATATGGTACCGGGATCTCGTAAGTAGTGAGGTGTATCTGGAAAGATAAGCAGTTCTTTAAAATGTTACCTCATGAAGTACCTCCAACTTTGAATATCTTTTAGAGGAAAGTAATGTATGTAAAGTATTAATCTAAACATCACTTCCAATAACATAATACTTTTGGTAAGGCATCCGATAACATCGAAATTTAAGAATTACTGCTATGCAATTTACAAAATCCCTATAATATGGTAGCATATAGTTTACTGTTATATAATTTACTATTATTTTGCTGAATTTTTTAACTTTTGTCCTAAAATTGTTTTCTATAAATATAAACTCTAAAAGTTGTTCCATTGTAATTTGTTTCTTTTTATAATGCTTTGAATCTCCAGAAAAAGACCTTTTTTATGACAGTCTTTTGCAATAATATATTGATTAGTTACTCTATCATTTTAAAAAAATTTTTATTGAGGTCATAATGGTTTATAACATTGTGAGATTCCAGTTGTACATTATTATTTGTCGGTCACCGTATAAATGTGCCCCTTCACCCCTTGTGTCCACCCCCCGAACTCCCTTCCCCCTGGTAACCACCAAACTGTTCTCTCTGTCCATGTATTAGTTGATATTCCACATCTGAGTGAAGTCATACAGTGTTTGTCTTTCTCTGTCTGGCTTATTTCACTTAACATAATACCCTCCAGGCCCATCCATGTTGTTGCAAATGGGACAATTTTGTCTTTTTTTATGGCTGAGTAGTATTCCATTGTATATATATACCACATCATCTTTATCCAGTCATCTGTCGACGGACACTTGGGTTGCTTCCACTTCTTAGCTATAGTGAATAATGCTGCGGTGAACATAGGGGTGCATAAGCCTCTTTGGATTGTTGATTTGTGCTTTGTTGTGTAGATACTCAGTAGTGGGATAGCCGGATCATAAGGTATTCCTATTTTTAATTTTTTGTGTGTGTGAGGAAGATCAGCCCTGAACTAACATCCATGCCTATCTTCCTCCACTTTATGTGGGATGCCGCCACAGCATGGCCTGACAAACAGTGTGTCAGTGCATGCCCGGGATCCAGACCTGGGCCGCCAGCGGCAGAGTGAGCGTACTTAACTGCTACACCACGGGGCCAGCCCTGTTTATAATTTTTTGAGGAATCTCCATACTGTTTTCCATAGAGGCTGTACCAGTTTGCATTCCCACCAGCAGTGGATTAGGGTTCCCATTTCTCCACAGCCCCTCCAACATTTGTTGCTTTTTGTCTTGGTGATTATAGCCATTCTAACGGGTATAAGATCATACCTTGGTGTGGTTTTAAGTTGCATTTCCATGATGATTAGTGATGTTGAGCATCCTTTCATGTGTCTGTTGGTCATCTGTATATCTTCTTTGATGAAGTGTCTGTTCATTTCCTGTGCCAAATTTTTTATTGGGTTGTTTGTTTTTTTTGTTATTCAGTTGTGTGAGTTCTTTATATATTATGGAGATTAATCCCTTGTCAGATTTATGGTTTGCAAGTATTTTTTCCCAGCTGGTGGTTTGCCTATTCATTTTGATCCTGGTTTCATTTGCCTTGTAGAAGCTCTTTAATCTGATGAAGTCCCACATTTTATTTTTTTTTTGTTTCTCTTGTCTGAGTAGTCATGAAATTCAAAAAGATCCCTTTATGGCTGATGACAAGTAGTGTACTACCTATATTTTCCTCCAGGAGTTTTATAGTTTCAGGTCTCACCTTCAGGTCTTTGATCCATTTTGAGTTAATTTTTGTGTATGGCAAAAGAATATAGTCTACTTTCATTCTTTTGCATGTGGCTGTCCAGTTTTCCCAGCACCATTTATTGAAGAGGATTTCCTTTCTCCACTGTATGTCCTTAGCTCCTTTGTCAAAGATTAGCTGCCTGTAGATATGAGGTTTTATTTCGGGACTTTCAATTCTGTTCCATTGATCTGTGTGTCTGTTTTTGTACCAGTACCATGCTGTTTTAATTTCTATCACTTTGTAGTATGTTTTGAAGTCAGGGATTGTGATGCCTCCAGCTTATTCTTCTTTTTCAGGATTGCTTTAGCTATACGGGGTCTTTTGTTGCCCCATATGAATGCTAGTATTCTTTGTTCTATTTCTGTGAAGAATGTCCTTGGGATTCTGATTGGGATTGCATTGAATCTGTAGATGACTTTAGGTAGTATGGACATTTTAACAATGTTTATTCTTCCAATCCAAGTGCATGGAATCTTTTCCCATTTCTTTATGTCATCGTTGATTTCACTCAGTAAAGTCTTATAGTGTTCCTTGTATAGGTCTTTCACTTCCTTGGTTAAATTTACTCATAGATATTTTATTCTTTTTGTTGCAATTGTAAATGGGATTGTCTTCTTGAGTTCTCTTTCTGTTAGTTCGTTGTTGGTATATAGAAATGCAACCGAGTTCTGTAAGTTGATTTTATACCCTGCCACTTGGCTGTAGTTGTTGATTATTTCTAATAGTTTTCCAATGGATTCTTTAGGGTTTTCTATATATAAGATCACGTCATCTGCAAACAGTGAGAGTTTCACTTCTTCATTGCCTATTTGGATTCCTTTTATTCCTTTTTCTTGTCTAATTGCTCTGGCCAGAACCTCCAGTATTGTGTTGAATAAGAGTGTTAAGAGTGGGCACCCTTGCCTTGTCCCTGTTTTCAGAGGGATGGGTTTCAGTTTTTCCCCATTGAGTATGATGTTGGCTGTGGGTTTGTCATATATGGGCTTTATTATGTTAAGGTACTTTCCTTCTATACCCATTTTATTGAGAGTTTTTATGATAAGTGCATGTTGGATCTTGTCAAAAGCTTTCTCTGCATCTATTGAGATGATCATATAGTTTTTATTCCTCGTTTTCTTAATGTGGTGTATCACATTGATTTGTGGATGTGGAACCATCCCTGTGTCCCTGGTATAAATCCCACTTGATCACGGTGTATGATCTTTCTAATGTATTGCTGGATTCGGTTTGCCAATGTTTTGTTGAGGATTTTTGCATCTGTGTTCATCAGCGATTTTGGCCTATAATTTTCCTTCTTTGTATTGTCCTTGCCTGGCTTTGGTATCAGGGTGATGTTGGCCTCGTAGAATGTGTTGGGATGTATTCCATCTTCCTCTATTTTTTGAAATAGTTTGAGAAGGATAAGTATCATGTCTTCCTTGAATGTTTGGTAAAATTCTCTAGAGAAGCCATCTGGTCCTAGACTTTTACTTTGTGGGAGGTTTTTGATTACTGTTTCAATCTCTTTACTTGTGATTTGTCTATTCAGGTTCTCTATTTCTTCTTGATTCAGTTTTGGAAGGTTGTATGAGTCTAGGAATTTATCCATTTCTTCTAGATTCTCCAATTTGTTGGCATATAGTTTTTCATAGTATTCTGTTATAATCTTTTTTATTTCTGTGGTATCTGTTGTAATTTCTCCTTTTTCTTTTCTAATTTTATTTATTTGAGCCCTCTCTCTTTATTTCTTGGTGAGTCTGGCTAAGGGTTTGTCAATTTTGTTTATCTTCTCAAAGAACCAGCTCTTTGTTTCATTGATCCTTTCTACTGATTTTTAAATTTCATTTTCATTTATTTATGTTCTGATATTTATTATTTCCCTCCTTCTGCTGACTTTAGGCTTTGTTTCTTCTTATTTTTCTAATTCTGTTAGGCATAGTTTGGGGTTGCTTATTTGGGCTTTTCCTTGTTTGTTAAGGTGAGCCTGTATTGCTTTGAGTTTCCCTCTCAGGACTGCTTTTGCTGCATCCCATATGAGTTGGTACGGTGTATTTTCATTTTCATTTGTCTCCAGCTATGCTTTGATTTCTCCTTTAATTTCATCAATGATCCATTGGTGGTTTAGTAGCATGTTGTTGAGTCTCCACAGCTTTGTCACTTTCCCAGGTTTTTCCTTGTAGTTGATTTCTAACTTCATGGCATTATGGTCTGAAAAGATGCTTATTATGATTTCAATCTTCTTAAATTTATATAAGCATGCCTTGTTTCCCAACATATAGTCTATTCTTGAAAATATTCCATGCGCGCTTGAGAAGAATGTGTAATCTGTTGTGTTTGGATGGAGTGCTCTGTATATGTCTATGAAGTCCATCTCATTTAGATTTTGTTTAGGTCCATTATTTCCTTATTTATTTTCTGTCTGGGTTATCTGTCCATTGATGAGAGTGGGGTGTTAAGATCACCTGCTACTATTGTGTTGTTGTTAATATCTCCTTTTAGGTTTGTCAATAGTTGCTTTATGTACCTTGGTGTTCCTGTATTGGGTGCATATATATTTAAAAGTGATACGTCTTCTTTGTGGAGTGTCCCTTTTATCGTTATATATTGCCCCTCTTTGTCTCTCATTACCTGTTTTATCATGAAGTCAACTCCGTCTGATATGATTATGGCAACACCTGCTTTCTTTTGTTTTCCATTAGCTTGGAGTATTGTCTTCCATCCTTTCACTCTGAGCCTGTGTTTGTCTTTAGAGTTGAGATGTGTTTCCTGGAAGCAGCATATTATTGGGTCTTGTTATTTAATCCACCCCACCACTTTGTATCTTTTGATTGGAGAGTTCAGTCCATTTACATTTAGGGTACTTATTGATATATGGGGGCTTGTTGTTATTTTATCGCTCTTTTTCTGGTTCTTTTGCATTTCTTTTGTTTCTTGTCCCATGTGTTTCAGACTACCAATTTAGTTTGGTAGTTCTGTATGGGAGTTCCCTTAGTTTTCTCTTTCTTTTTCATGTGTGATTCTGTTCTGATTATTTGATCAGTGGTTACCATGAGGTTCGAATAAAAAATATCTTGTATGTGATAGTCTATTTTTTGATGGAATCTTATTCCCTTAGACTAAGTTGATTCAATACCTTTCCTCTTCCCCTTCTAAGTTATTGCTGTCATATCTTATTCCTTCTTGTGTTGTGAGTTTGTGTTTAACATGATGAGGTTATATTTATGCTTGGTGCTCACCTTCCCTTGATTTTTTTTGTGTGTGTGTGAGGCAGATAGGCCCTGAGCTAGCATCTGCCAGTCTTCCTCTTTTTTTTTTCTTTTTTTGTTGAGGAAGACTGGCCCTGGGCTAACATCCATGCCCATCTTCCACCATTTTACATGGGACGCCTGCCACAGGCCACATGGCCTGACAAGTGGTGCGTGGGTGTGCACCCAGGATCCGAACTGGCAAGCCCCGAGTCACTGCAGTGGAGCACGTGCATTTAACCACTTGCACCACTGGGCCAGCCCCTGATCTTTGGTTTTATATTGAAGTGTTTGCTAGTCTATTTTGATAGAGGACTGCAATTTTTCTGGTTTTGTTGACCTATTTTCCTCCTTGTTCAAAACTTTGAATCCCCTATCTCTTTTTTTCCTCAGGTATGCGGGCCTTCTTGAACACTTCTTGTAGTGGGGTTCTTGTGGCAATGAACTCCCTTAGCTTTTGTTTATCTGGGATAGTTATTATTTCTCCATCATATCTGAAGGATATTTTTCATGGATAGAGTATTCTTGGCTGAAAGTTTTTGTCCTTCAGAATTTTGAATATATCGTTCCACTCTCCCCTAGCCTGTAAAGTATCTGTCAAGAAATCAGCTGAGATCCTGATAGGAAATCCTTTGTATGTTATTTATTTATTTATTTTTTGGTCAGGCTGCCCTTAACATTTTTTTTTTTTTTGTCATAGACTTTTGCCACCTTTACTACTATGTGCCTTGGAGAGGGTATTTTTGTGTTGATATATTTAGGAGATCTATTGATTTCATTCACTGGTATTTCCAGCTCCTTCCCCAGGTTTGGGAAGTTCTCAGATATTATTTCTTTGAACAAGTTCTCTGCTCCTTTTTCCCTCTCTTCTCCCTTGGAATGCTTATAATCTTTATGTTGGATTTCCTAGAGTTGAATATTTCTCGGAGAGTTTCTTCATTTCTTTTTAGTCTTAGTTCTCTTTCCTCCTCCATCTGGAGCATTTCTGCATTGCTGTCCTCAATATTGCTAATTCTTTCCTCTATATTGTCGGCTCTGAAGCTTAAGGTTTCCAGATGTGTCTTTATCTCCTCTATTGTATTTTTCATCTCTAAGATTTCTGGTTGGATTTTTTTTTATGGTTTCAATCTCCTTTGTGAAGAAACTCCTGATATCATTGAATTGTCTGTGTTTTCTTGTATTTCATTAAGCTTTTTTATGATGGCTATTTTGAATTCTCTGCCATTAAGATTATACATTTCTGGGGCCCGCCCCGTGGCTTGGCGGTTAAGTGCATGTGCTCTGCTGCTGGCGGCCCTGGTTCGGATCCCAGGCGTGCACCGATGCACCGCTTCTCTGGTCATGCTGAGGCTGGGTCCCACATACAGCAACTAGAAGGATGTGCAGCTATAACATACAACTATCTACTGGGGTTTTGAGGGAAAAAATAAATAAATCAAATTATAAAAAAAGATGATACATTTCTCTGCTTTCTGGGTTGACTTCTGGGTGCTTGTCATTTTCCTTTTGGTCTGGAGATTTAATATATTTTTGCATGGTGCCTATAAGTGTTGGCTTACTTTTCGTCATAGTGAAAATATATGGTCGCAGTTTCCTCTTGCTGCTGCTGGTTGGGAGTCAAGGGCCGTGTATTCTGGCCTGCCTCAATCTGCAGGCACTCTTGTCACCCCTGGCTGATCTGAGGCATGGCTGAGTGGAGGCTGCTGGGGGGGTAAGTGTGGGAAAAGCTGGAGCTGGAGTGTGGGAACATCTGAGACTGGAGTGCAGCTAGGCTGAAGCAGCTGGGGCTTGGGTGCAGGTAGGTTGAAGCAACTGCAGCTGAAGTGCCGCTCGGCCAAAGAAGCAGGGGCTGGAGTGCCACTGGGCTGAAGAAGCTGGAGCTGGAGTGCACTGAGCTGAAGAAGGAGGAGCTGGGGTGCCACTGGGCCAAAGAAGCTGGAACTGGAGTGCTGTGGGCCGAAGTTGCTGGTTCCAAGTCAGCTGGAGCCTGAGCACAGGCCAAGCCAAAGCCACTAGAGCCAGGGAATGGGGGGCGGTCCAGCCGAAGGAGCTGGTGCCGTGACATGGGGAAGCCAGGAAAGCTGGGGCCATGGCTTGGTCCAGCCAGAGCAGCTGGGGCTGCGGTCTGGTGGGGCCTGAGCTGCAACTGCCTCTGGTGCAGGGGCACAGGCTCGCCTTGCTGGAGGTTCGGCCCGGGCACCTGGGGACCGCTGCCTGTGGGGGTGGGGCATGGTTACACTGCCCCTACTGGTGGGGCCTGGGCTCCTGGGGGCTGATGATTCTGGGGATAGGGCTGAGCTTAAGCATCACTGTGCTGAAGTGCCAGTCGAGTGGGCCGGGTGGGGGAGGGACGCTTACTTTCTCCTCCCTTATCTCAGAGGTTTCTCACCTCGCTGTCACTCTCTGCTCTCCTGAGGGGCTAGCTGGTTGAAACTACCCTCGCAACAGTTCAGCTACCTCCGTAGGGGGATCCCCTCAGGCCATGAGGGGTCTTGGAGAGCTCCCGGTTTTCACGCGGTGAGCCGCCCCTCCCCCTCCTCTGAGAGCTGCGTGGTCTCAGTCTCTGGGACGCAGTCCTTGGGGAAGGAAAGGAGCTCCTCTGACCTCCTTCCAATTCCTCTAGGGATTCCAGCACCTCCGTCCTCGGGTGTATGGCTGCTTGAGTGCCTCAGATGTCGCCTGTGTTGTGTGAATAGCTTCTGTTGGAATATGCATGCCCTTTTTGTTGTGTCTTAGAGGGGGAGAGTTCAGTGGGGGAAGCTCACTCCACCATAATGCTGACATCACTCAGTTGTCTTTTCATTTTGATCCTCATTTCCTTTGCCTTGCAGAAGCCCTTTAGTCTGATGAAGTCCCACATGTTTATTTTTTCTTTTGTTTCCCTTGTCTGAGTAGACATGAAATTTGAAAAGATCTCTCCAAAACCGATCTCAAAGAGTGTTCTGCCTATATTTTCTTCTAGGAGTTTTATAGTTTCAGGTCTTACTTTTAAGTGTTTGATCCATTTTGAGTTAATTTTTGTGTATGGCAAAAGATAATGGTCTACTTTCATTCTTTTGCATGTGGCTGTCCAATTTTCCCAGCACCATTTGTTGCAGAGACATTCCTTTCTCCATTCTATGTTCTTAGCTCCTTTGTTGATGATTAGCTGTCCATATATGTGTGTTTTTTTTTCTGGACATTGAATTCTGTTCCATTGATCTGTACGTCTGTTTTTGTACCAGTATCATGCTGCTTTGATTATTATACCTTTGCTGTATATTTTGAAGTTAGGGATTGTGATGCTTCCTGCTTTGTTCTTTTTTCTCAGGATTGCTTTAGCTATTTGGGGTTTTTGTTGCCCCAATGAATTTTAGTATTTTTTGTTCTATTTCTGTGGAGAATGTCATTGGAATTCTGATTGGAATTATATTGAATCTGTAGATGGCTTTAGCTAGTATGGACATTTTAATCATGTTTATTCTTCCAATCCATGTGTATGGGATATCTTTCCATTTCTTTATGTCATCATCGATTTCTTTCAACAATGTCTTATAGTTTTCATTGTATAGGTCTTTCACCTCCTTGGTTAATTTTATTCCTAGATATTTTATTCTTTTTGTTGCGATTGTAAATGAGATTGTATTCCTGAGTTCTCCTTCTGTCAGTTCATTATTAGAGTATAGAAATGCAACTGATTTTTGTAAGCTGATTTTGTACCCTGCAACTTTGCTGTCATTGTTGATTATTTCTAATAGTTTTCTGATGGATTCTTTAGGGTTATCTATATATAAAATCATGTCATCTGCAAACAGCGAGAGTTTCACTTCTTCATTGCCTATTTGGATTCCTTTTATTCCTTTTTCTTGTCTAATTGCTCTGGCCAGATCCTCCAGTACTGTGTTGAATAAGAGTGGTGATAGTGGGCACCCTTGTCTTGTCCCTGTTCTCAGAAGGATGGCTTTCAGTTTTCCCCCATTGAGTATGATGTTGGCTGTGGATTTGTCATATATGGCCTTTATTATGTTGGGATACTTTCCTTCTATACCCATTTTGTTGAGACTTTTTATCAGAAAGCGATGTTGGAGCTTGTCAAAAGCCTTCTCTGCATTTATTGAGATGATCATATAGTTTTTATTCCTCATTTTGTTAACATGGTGTATCACGTTGATTGATTTGCGGATGTTGAACCATCCCTGTGCCCCTGGTATAAATCCCACTTGATCATGGTGTATGATCTTTTTAATGTATTGCTGGATTCTGTTTGCCAATGTTTTGTTGAGGATTTTTGCATCTGTGTTCCTCAATGATGTTGGCCTGTAATTTTCCTTCTTTGTATTGTCCTTGCCTGGCTTTGGTATCAGAGTGATGTCGGCCTCATAGAATGAGTTATGAAGTATTCGATCTTCCTCTATTTTTTGGAATAGTTTGAGAAGGATAGGTTTTAAATCTTCTTTGAATGTTTGGTAAAATTCTGCAGAGAAGCCATCTGGTCCTGGACTTTCATTCTTTGGGAGGTTTTTGATTACTGTTTCAATCTCTTCACATGTGATTGGTCTGTTCAGATTCTCTATTGTTTCTTGATTCAGTTTTGGAAGGTTGTATGAGTCTAAGAATTTATCTGTTTGTTCTAGATGTCCAAATTGTTGGCATATGGTTTTTCATAGTATTCTTATAATCCTTTGTATTTTTGTGGTGTCCATTGTAATTTCTCCTCTTTCATTTCTAATTTTATTTATTTGAGCTTTGTCTCCTTTTTCCTTAGTAAGTCTGGCTAAAGGTTTGTCAATTTTGTTTATCTTCTCAAAGAACCAGCTCTTTGTTTCATTGATCTTTTCTACTGTTTTTTAATGGTGACAAAGGGACCATACTAATGTAAGGTGCTAATCACAGGGAAAATTGGGTGTGAAGTACATGGGAACTCTGTATTATCATCACAATTTTCTGTAAATCTAAAACTATTCTAACATTAAAATTTTATTTAACAATTTTTTAAAAATAAAGGCAGGGCTCCCTGATATCAATAAGCCTCGTGAAAATACATTCATTAATAATCAGAGGAAGCACCCCCCACACGCTTGTACATACACACACACACACACACACACACACACACACGCACACAATTCGGGCATAAGGAGGGAGCCCAGGATCTGACTCTGACATCACAATGAACAGAATCCAAAAAGCAATTACACTGTCAAGTACTATGCTAAAACAATTATTGAAATTGCTAGTTGAAAACAGTTAATGGAATAATTAAGACAGATTGAACTAAAAGCTGATTTAAAATTAACCTGACGCGTGCATGCTATCTAAATAATGACTCTCTCCTATGAGCTAGCCTCTCATTAAAATCAAATTCCACTGGGAGAAATTACACACTTGCACCGTGATTGGGAAGAACAGGCCACGTTCACTCAACCACTGATGGAACTGGAGGGTCATCAGACGAGGTAAATGGAAATGAGTGTCCTGTCCTTCCAGGTGTGCTGCTATCTGTCTCAGTAACAAGCCACTTCCCTCCCATTTTTCCCTTTGGAAATGATGGAAACTCATTAAAATTGCGTCATCTCAGGACCCCAAACCACTAGATGACTGAGTGGGCACATCTGAAGCTTCCAAAGGGAAAGATCGGAAGGGAGGGGCCGTGGGCTGGGGTCTCGTGGATGCACTGAGGGCAGGGAAGGGAGCTGAGCAGCTCTGAAAATGAGGCCCCTCAAGCACTCGAGGAAACTCGATGGCTTCCACACCTCGTTTCTCTAAAGGTGAGAAAACCCACGCTTGTTGGAGACCAAACTCCAGGCGGGTGGCAGAGGCAGGAGCTCTTTTCAACGTAATGCTTTTCCCCGCCCAGCACCTTCTCCTTTCCACTGCCGTATCCAGATGGAAAGAACTCATGGTGAGGTTTGTGGGTCTACTGGCCTCGATCACACCTTGCTCCTGAGTTTAGCCCAGGGGTGTCTCAGTCTGAGTGAGCAGTTTTCGCTTGTCCCCATATCCCTAGCTGGTTGCCTGCCACTGGCCAACATAGGATCCTGTGGTGTGTGCGCCTATGTGTGGGGACGCACCTGAAAAGGCCCGCCCTGCTGGAGGAGGGTCATGGCCACCTCTCCCTCCAAGGGCCCTGGCTCCTGGCAAGAAGGTCTCAGCTGATGTCTGGAACACAGGGGTGCAGGCTTCTTGTTCCTTGTAAACCCCTGGAGTTACCTTGATAACATTTTTTTAAATGGATCCCCTGCTCAGCATTTTTGTGAGATAAAGAATTTCCCCCATTAAAATTATTCAAGTTTAGTGATAACATATTATTGGGACAAGCAGGAAAACACAGGATGCTCCAAAACGATCCATTATTTGGAGGATTTTAAAATTCTAATGAGAGAAACCACTCTCTCTCATTGTTCATCCTCTTGGCCATCAGCAGGATTAGTCTGGGAGAAGGACAAGGCAGGAATTGGCTACATTCCTTATTTATCCCTCTGATTTCTCCAGAGTTTTTCTTTTCTTCAAAGAGACATCTCTGGGCTCTGCAGGACTTGTCAGTGGTGAAGTCAGGCGACTCTGAGACTGTGCAGAGCAGGAGGATGAGAACAAGGGAGGGAGAGGAGGAAGAGCTGGGACCATCACTTCCCATCACAGGCTGAGGCTGAGTTAATCTCCATCTAGGTCAGGATCCCAGGAATCGGATGTCATCAACCTTGTCACACCGTGGGGGTTGGGAACAGGGAACAGCCAAGGCGCCACGGCCACTTTCAGAGAAATAAACAAAGTGGGAGGGCATCACTGGGAGCCAGTTTGAAAATGGTCACTAATGTGAAATAATAAAACACACTATACAGAAAAGTGAAGACAATTCTTTTGGTTCTCAGACTCGCACACACCGTGTGTTCTTCAGGAGCAGACTGAAGCCGTTGACCTCTAGGGTGATTGTGAAAGGATTCTGGGCTCCATCACTGTTTCTGAATAAGTCAGAACAGTCCAGCACTCTCTCCTTGACAATGCGGAAGATGACCAGCATCCAGGTGCTGTGGGGTCGAGACTTCTATCACTCAAGGCATCCTGCCAGGCAGAGGGTGCTAGCCTGGTGGCCACTAGACCTTTATCAGATGTGGGATTTGCAAATATTTTCTGCCATTTTGGATTGTGGATTATCTTTTTTTCCTTCTTTTTTTTTTTTTTTTTTTTTTTTTTTGTGAGGAGATCAGCCCTGAGCTAACATCCGCCAATCCTCCTCTTTTTTTGCTGAGGAAGACGGCCCTGGGCTAACATCTGTGCCTATCTTCCTCCACTTTATATGGGACGCCGCCACAGCATGGCTTACCAAGCAGTGCGTCGGTGCGCGCCCGGGATCCGAACCAGCGAACCCCGGGCCGCCGCAGCGGAGCGCGCGCACTTAACCGCTTGCGCCACCGGGCCGGCCCCCTTTTTTTCCTTCTTAATATTCTCCTTTTATGCACAAAAGTTTTTCATTTTGAAGAAGTCCAATTTGTCTAATTTTTCTTTTGTTGCTTGTGCTTTTGGTGTTATATCTAAGAAATCATTGCCAAATTCAAGTCACAAAGATTTACTCCTATGTTTTCTTCTATGAGTTTTATAATTTTGGCTCTTTTATGTAGGCCTTGGATCCATTTTGAACTCATTTTGTGGATGGTGTGAGGTAAGGGTCCAGCTTCACACTTTTGCATGTGGGTGTCCAGTTGTTCCAGCACCTGTACTAACTGTTTGTGGGTTTCTTCGGATTTTTCCTCATGTATGATTCTATCTGCATAAAGAGGCAATTCTACTGCATTTCCAATTGTTGTGATTTTTATTTTTATTTTATTTCATACTGTCTGTGCCTTTATATTTAAAGTGCAATTTTTGTAGATAGTATACATTTGGGTCTTATTTTTATATCCATCCCAAGAATCTCGGCCTTTAACTGAACTCTTCGGTCCACTAATGTGTAAAATGATGAGCAAACAAGATGGTGGGATAGGAGTTTCCAGCACAGGTTGTTCAGCAACAGCCTTGAACAAAAAGAACAAAGTTGGAGGCATCACACTTCCTGACTTCAAAATATACTACAAAGCTATGGGGGCCGGCCCGGTAGCATAGTGGTTAAGTTTGCCTGCTCCACTTCGGAGGCCCAGGGTACACAGGTTCAGATCCTGGGCGCAGACTTACACACTGCTCATCAAGCCATGCTGTGGTGGTGCCCCACATACCAAAAATAGAGGAATATGGGAACAGATGTTAGCTTAGGGCTAATCTTCCTCACCAAAATATATATATATGTATATACTACAAAGCCATAGTAATCAAAACAGCATGGCACTGGCATTAAAACAGACACACAGACCAATGGAACAGAAGAGAGAGCCCAGAAATAACTCCATGCATTTATGGTAAATTGATCTTTGACAAAGTTGTCAAGAATACACAATGGGGAAAGGATAGTCTCTTCAGCAAATAGTGTTGGGAAAACTGGTTTTCCACACATGGAAGAACTGACCCCTTACCTCACTCCGTATGTAAAAATTAACTCAAAATGGATTAAAGACTTAAATTTAAGACCTGAGACCATAAAACTATTAGAAGAAAATATAAGAGAAAAACTTGTGATTGGTCTGGGCAATGCTTTTTTTGGACATGACCCCAAAAGCAGTGGCAAAAAAAGTAAAAGTAGACTGATGGGATGCATTCAAACTAAAAAGCTTCTGCACAGCAAAGGAAATCATCAACAGAGTGAAGAGACAACCTACAGAATGGGAGAAAATATTTGCAAACTGTAATCTGATGAGGGATTAATATCCAACATATATAAAGAACTCATACAACTCAATAGCAAGAAACAAGTAACTCAGCTGAAAAATGAGCAAAGGATATGAATAAACATTTCTCACAAAAAGATATACAAATGGCCAACAGATACATGAAAAGGTGCTCAACATCACTAGTCATCAGGGAAATGCAAATCAAAACCACAATCAGATATCACCTCACACCTGTTAGAATGGCCATGATCAAAAAAAACAAAAAATAACATGTCTTGTTGAGGATGTGGAGAAAAGGGAACCCTTGTGCACCATTGGTGGAAATGTAAATTGGTGTGGCCACTGTGGAAACCAGTATGCAGGTTCCTCAAAAAATTAGCAATAGTATCAATAGAACACCTTGGTGTGATTGATAGAACCAATCATTGTACATAAAACAGATCTGCACATATATGATAAATAAAAGAACATAAGGGTAAAAATTAACAGTAGAGCTACCACGTGATCCAACAATCCCACTCCTGGGATATATCCAAAGGAAATGCAATCAGTATTTCAAAGAGATATCTGCACCCCCATGTTCACTACAGCATTAATCACAGTAGCCGAGATATGGAAACAACCCAAGTGTCCGTTGACAGATGAATGGATAAAGAAGATGTGGTACATATACACAACAGAATATTATTCAATCATGAGAAAGAAGGAAATCCTGCCATTTGTGACAACACGGACGAGCCCGGGGGACATTATGCTAAACGAAACAAGCTAGACAGAGAAAGACAAATATGGTATAATCTCACTTATACGTGGAATCTAAAAAAACAAAAAAACACATGGAACTCATAGAAGCAGAGTGTGGTTACCAGGGGCTGGGGTTGGCGGGGGAGATGGTGGTCAGTGGTACAAAGATGCAGTGACATAGGTTGAATAAGTCCAGAGATATAACATACAGCACGACGACCACAGTTAATACTACTGTGCTGAATACTTGAGATCCACTAAAAGAGTAGCTGGGTGCTCTCATCACACAAAAATAGTAACTGTGTGAGGAGATGAGGTGTCAATTAGCTTGACTGCAGTAATTATTTCACTAAGTATATGTACATCAAATCAGCATTGGATACTTTAAAATATATATATATTTTAAAAATATATAAAATTAAAAATAAACAGCTATTGACATAGTTTTGGGTCTGTGATTTTATTTCTTTTTTCTATTCGTTTCCTCCAGTTTTTTCCCCTTTATTTGTCTTTTTAAAACTTTCCTACTGGTTTTTTCAAAGGAAGTAATGGAGGCATGATTCACATGCCATAAAAGTCAAGTTTTTTTATTTTACAGTACTATTTGATATGAACACATACATTCATAAACCACCACAAAAATCAAGACAGAAAACAGCTCTGCTGCTCCCAAAATTCCCCATCTGACCCTTGTGGCAGCCCCTCCTCCCCACTAGCCAACACTGATCTGCTCCCTATCAGTAGTTCTACTTCTTCTTGAATCTCACAGGGGTGGGATCACACACTGTGTAACAACTTCTTGAGATTTACCTTCTTTACTTAGCAGATTGTATTTGATATTCATCCATTTCATCTCACATATAAAATGCTTATTCCTTTTCATTACTGAATAATATTCCATTGGATGGATGTGCCACTTATTTACTAGCTGAAGACCGTTTATATCCACACATTGTCTGTTTGGGTTGTTTCCAGTTTTTGGAAATTGTGAATAAGTCTGCTATAAACATCAACATACAGATTTTTATATGAACGTAACTTTTTGATTCTCTTTGACATATATCCAAGAATATGATTACCGGATCAGAAAGATTACATGGTCAACATTTCTTTAACTTTACAAGCAACTCTCAAAATGTTTTCCAATATGGCTGAAACATTCTGCTTTCCCAGCAGGAGTGTACGAGCATTCTGGTTGCTCTGCATCCTTGCCAGTACTTGATATTGTTGCTAATTTTTTAAGCCATTCTGAAAGGTACACACATGTATCTCATTGTGATTTTCACTTGAATTTCTCTGATGACTGATTATGTTGAGCATTTTTTCCTGTACTTTCATTCCATTTGTGTATCATTTTTGCTGAAGTGCCTCTTCAAATCTTTTGCCAATTTTTTAGGAGGTTGTTTGTTTTGTTATTCAGATTTAAGAGTTCTTCATATATATCGAATAAAAAGCCTTCACAGATATGTGTTGCAGAAGTGGTTTCTCCCAGTTTTTGACTTGTTTTCCTTCTCTCAACAGTGTCTTTTGAAGAGAAGACGTTCTTAGTTTTGATAAAGTTTAACTAAACAAAATTTGTTATGGGTGTGCTTTTGGTTTCACACCTGAGAAATCTTTGCCTAATCCAAGGTCATGAATATTTTCTCCTAGAAGATTTATAGTTTTAGATTTTACACTTACTGCTATGATTCACTTTGAGTTAATTTTTGTATGTGGTGTGAGACATGGGTCCAAGGATTTTGGGGTTTTGTTTTGTTTTGAGTTATATATTATGGTGGATATTTTTGCATATGATTATTCAATTTTTCCAGTGCCACCTTTTGAAAATACCATTCTTTCTCCATTAAGTTATTTTTGCAACTTTGTCATATATCAATTGCTCATACACATGTGATTCTGTTTCTAGATTTTCTCTTTTGTTCCACTGATCTGTGTGTTTATTCGTTCACCAGCACACTATTGATTATCGTAATGTTATAATATGCCTGGAAAGCAGGTAGTTTAAGGCCTCCAACTTTGTTCTTCTTTTTCAAAATTGTTTTGGCTATTCTAATTACTTTGCCTACTCAAATAAATTGTAGAATCAACTTCATAGTTTCTACCAAAAATACGCTGGAATTGTAATTGGTATAGATCAACATAAGGAGAATTAATATTTAAAATACCGAGTCTTCCAATCCACAAACAAAGTATATTTCTGCTGGGTTCTGAATGCTTATGTCCTCCCAAAAGTCACACGTGGAAATCCTAAGCCCCAAGGTTGAGAGTGTTAGAAGGTGGGGGCCTCCGGGAGGTGTTTGTGTCATGTGGGTCGAGCCCTCATGAACAAGATTAGTGCCTTTATAAAGAAAGAGGCTCCAGAGAGAACCCTTGTCCCCTCCACCATGTGAGGACACAGCAAGAAGGCACCGGCTATGAAACAGAAAGCGGGCTGTCACCAGAATGTGACCATGCTGGCGCCTTGATCTTGGACTCTCAGCCTCCAGAACTGTGGGAAATAAATGTTTGTTGTTTATAAGCTATCCAGTCTGTGGGTTTTGTTATAGCAGCCCGAATAGACTAAGATCATTTCCCTGCTTATTGAAGTTTTCTTTTACTTCCTCCATCAGTGTTTTGTAGTTTTCAGCATAGAGATTCTACAGGCATATTATAGGATTTATTCCTAAATATGTTATGATTTTTGTTGCTATTGTAAGTTGCACTTTAAAAATGTCAATTTCTGGGGGCCAGCCTGGTGGCACAGTTGTTAAGTTCGCATACTTCACTTCCACGGCCCTGTGTCCTCGGGTTCGGATCCTGGGCATGGATCCACACACTGCTCATCGAGCCATGCTGTGGCAGCATCCCATACAAAGTAGAAGAAGATTGGCACAGGTGTGAGCTCAGGGACCATCTTCCTCAAGCAAAAGAAAAAACATGTCAATTTCCAATCATTTATTGCCACTGTATAGAAATACAAATGATGTTCGTATGTTGACTTTGTATCCTATGACCTTGTTACACTCATTTATGAATTCCAGTAGCCTTTTTTTTGTTATATTCTCAAGGATTTTTTACGCAGACAGTCATGTCATCTGTGAAAAAAGACAGTTTTACTTCTTCCTTTCCAATCTGTATGCCTTTTATTTGATTTCCTTGCTATTTCACACCAACTAAGAATCCAGTGTGGTGTTGACTGGAGACAATGAGAGTGGATGTCTCTGCCTTGATCCTGACTTACAGGAGAAGCCTTTAGTCTTACTGTCTGTGATAACTGTAGGTTCTCATGGATGCCTTGTATCAAGTTAGAGAAGTTCCCTCTACTTCTACTTTCCTGGACGTTTATAAATGGATGTAGAATTTCTTCAAATGCATTTTCTGCATGTCACATGATTTTCTTCTTTGATCTGGTCAGGTGGTGGATTACATTGTTTTAATTTTGTCCTATTGGCTATTTTTTTTTCAGTCATTTATCCAGGGTTCACAATCTCCATCTCTAACTTTTCTTGTTCCACTTACAATGAACATTTTAGTACTTCAGGTAAAATATGGAAATATTGCAGCCATATTGGGCCACCCCGCCCATCCTTTATGCTGTAGTAACTGTATGTACTGCATCTACATATCTTATGAACCTCAGAAGAAAATATTATCATTTTTTAAAGACTTTATTTTTTTAGAGCAGTTTTTGTTTCACAACAAAATTGAGTGTTTGGTACATATATGCCCTGCTCCCATATGCACAGCCCCCCCACTATCAACATTGCCCATCGGATAGTGTATTTGTTACAGATGACCAACTTGCACTGACATGTCATCATCACCCAAAGTCCACAGTTTACACCAGGTTAACTCGCTGTTGTGCATTCTGTGGGTTTGGACAGATGTCTAATGACATGTATCCACCATTATTGTGTCATACAGAATAATTTCACTGCCCTAAAATCCCTCTATACTCACCTATTCATCCTTCTACCCTCCCCATAATATTACAGTTTTTACTTTAAGTTGTGTGTATTATACAAAAATTAGAAGGAGAAAGCAGAAAAAATGAGTAGCCTTTGACCTTTACCTAGATATTTACCATTTCTGAAGCTATTTATTCCATTCTGAGGATCTGAGATTCCTTTTCTGGTATAATTTCCCTTCTCCTAAACAATTTCCTTTAGCATCTTCTATTGTAGAGATTTGCTGGTAATAATTTCTTTTAGTTTTTCTAAATCTGAAAATGTTGTCTTTCAACAGTGATTTTCAAAGGATATCTTTGCTGGATATATGATTCTGGATTGACAGGTCTTTTTTTCTCTCTCTCAACACTTTAAATCTCTTTTCTCATTCTCTTCTGGTCGACATAGTTTCTGATGAGAAGTCAGCTATTAATCAAATCATTACTCCACTCTGTGTGAAGTGTCATTTTTCTCTGTTGCTTCCAACATTTGCTTTTCAGCCTTGGTATCCAGCTGCTAGATCTGATGTGTCTCTATGTGGGACTGTCTTCATTCTGCTTGGTGTTATTTGAGCATCATATTTGCAAATGTCTACCTTCCATCACTTGGATAATTCCAGCCACTATTTCTTCAAGTATTTTTGTCTGCACATTCTCTCTCTCCATTCCTTCTTTGAAGCCGACCACATGTATATTAAAGTTTGATCTTACCTAAGAGTGACTGAGGCTCTGTTATTTTTCCACCTTTTTTTCATTCTATTTACCATGTTAATTTCTATTGCTCTACTTAAATTCCATGTAAAGAATTTGTTATTTCTAATATTGTATTTTCCAATGCTAAAATTTTCTTTTTTAAATTTTTCTGCTGAGATTTCCTACTCTTTCATTTGCTGCAAGCATATTTGTTTACCTTCACGGAGGATAGTTATGACAATCACTTTAAAATCTTTGTTTACTACTTATGCTTTCAGCCAAGGTGAAATAACAGGGAACAAATTTACCCTTCTTCCCACAACAACTGAAAATCTTGGGGAACATATATGAAACAGTAGTTTTCACACAGTGGGTCTCAGGCAGCAGAGTTCAGTGATCCCTGAGAGACCTGGAACCGACAAGGTCGGCCCTGTGATGGCCCTGCTGCCTGGAGAGAGTATTCCAGGCTCCAGCACAGGGAAGGAGAACCCAGGTGGACCCCTGAGCTCTCTCTGAGTTGAAGAGATGGCACTGGGTGTCCTGGGAGGCTGAGGTGAATAGAGCACATACAGAAGACCACCAAAGAAGAGAGAACTGCAGCAAGAGAGAACATCACAGATTCTCAGTGGGCCCACTGCATTTTCCATTGAGTACTGACCAGTGCACCCATGTGAGGAAACTACCCAACACTACAGAATCAAACACCAAAAAATTAAAGGAAATAATTCTTGGAGCTCACACAGACAGGAATGGTTTGGGTTCAACCAGTCCACACATAGCTTAGGAAAGCCCAATAACTCACAGGAGATTGTGTCCAGTATTCAGAGTGGCCTCAGTGGTGGAACACAGTCAGCCTTGGACTAAAGTTTACTCAGATCCCACCTAACAAAGCTTAGAATCAGCCTGAATGTTTCAAATTGTTTCAAAGTAACACAACTCTGTCCCAGGAAACAGCTCAAGAATATTTTTAGGAGTACAAACTATCGAGGTTCCAACAAGGAAAAATACACAATGTCTACCAGCCAACCAAAAATTACCTGGTATGCAAAAAAGCAGGAAAACACATCATGTAATGAGGGGACAATTCAGTCAATTGATATTGACCACAAATAGCAGAGATGACGTAATTCATAGACAAAGATGAGATGTTATTACTGTCATCATATTCCATATGTTCAAGAAGTTAGAGAGAAGACTGACAATGTAGGGGGTCGGGAGTGGGTGAAATAGGTGAGGGGATAAGAGGTACAAACTTCCAGTCATAAAATGAATAAGTCATGGGGATAGAATTACATCATGGGGAACATAGTCAACAATATTGTCATAACTTTGTATGGTGACAGATGGAACTACATTTATCATGGTGATGACTGTATAATGTATATAAATGTCAAATCACTATGTTGTGCACCTGAAACTATCATAATATTGTATGTCAATACTTCAGTAAAAAAAAGAAAAGGCTGATGATGTTAAGTAGAAATATGGAAGATATGAAAAAGACCCAAAAACTTTCAGAGATGAAATGTCTGTAACTAAACATCTGTAATGAAAAACTTACTAGATGAGATTAAGAGCAAATTAGTCAAAAGATTAATGAACTTGAAGACATATAATAGAAACCATTCAAAATAAAATACAGAGAGAAAATAGACCAAAGAAAATGAGCAGAAAGTTAACTGCAGGACAACTTCAAATGACCTAAAATATGAGTAATCTGAAAGAGAAAGAGAAGAAAACAGAAAAAACCATTTGAGGAAATAATGACTGAAAATTTTCCATATTTTATTAAAAAAATACTATAAACCCACATATCCAAGACACTTAATGAACCCCAAGTCTCAGAAGTATGAAGACGGCACATCATAAATAAATTGCTTAAATAGGGTGATAACAAGATAATCATGAAATCAGACAGGAGATAAAAAGTCCTGCTGAGTGCAGAGGAACAAAGGTTAGGATGAAGGCAGATCTCTTACTGGAACTGAGGCCAGAGCAGAGTGGAGCAAGGTCTTCAGAGTATTGAGAGAAAAATCTGCTAATTTATGATTCTATGCTTGGCAACAAAGGGTACAAATAAGATAAAATATCAACTTTCTCAGACACACAAGAGCTGAGATAATTCACGGTCACCAGTGGATCAGCGCTGAGAGATGCTGAAGGAAAATGACACAATATGGAATCCTTATGTGAAGAAAGGGCTAGAGAGCACTTTCTGTGGGGTATGTAACACGTCGAATAAAACGTGTGACAACATGGACACGGAGGCTGCAGTGGGGGTGGGAGAGCACTGTTGTGATGTTGTTCAGGCGTCATGAACTGGTCTGATATTATTTGAAGATAAACTGTGATAAGTTCAAGATGTGTACTGTAAACCCTAATGCATGCACACACACGCACACACACAGCAAAGACTTATCCAGAATAAGCCAAAATAGATGATTAAATGGAATCCTAAAAAATACTTAAATTATCCAAAAAAAAAAGCAGTCTAAGAGGAAAAAGGAAACAAAAAACAGATTGGTCAAATAAGAAACAAATCGCAGGATATATTCAAATCTAACTATTATCAGCAGTAACATTAGATGACAGTGGTCTAAAAACCCCATTTAAAAGGCATAATTTGTCAGATTGAATAAGAAAGCAAACTCAACTATATGCTGCCTACCCCAAACCCACTTTAAATATAAAAACACAAATAAATTTAAAATAAAGAGATTGAAAAAACATGCCATGCTAACACTAGTTGAAAGAAAGCTGGAGAAGCTATACTAATACTAGATAAAGCAGATTTCAGGCACAGTGAATATGACCAGGAATAAAGGAGGTCGTTGTGAAATCCAAAAGGGTCCATTATCAAGAAGACATAATACAGACTGTTTATGCACCTAATAACCGAGCTTCATGGCACATGAAGAAAAATCCTTATCTGCCAGTTCCAACACCTGAGTCATCTTGGGATCTATCTCAGTTGATCCTCTTTTCTCTTAATAATGTGTCCCACTTTCTTGATTTTTGGAGGTTGGGTGATTTTGCACTGTGTCCTGGACATTATGAATGTGGTGTGGTGGAAATTCTGGATTCTGTTATTTTCCACCAATGACTGTGTCTCTTGGTTCAGCAGGTAGTGATCTCAGTTGGTCTTGAACCGCAAACTGGCTCCTAGCTGTAGCTCCAGCCTCAGTTCAGATCTTCTGTTGTTAACGGGTGGCTTGCGCATGTGTGGTTCAGTCCATCAGAAAGGTGGGGGCAGAGTCTGAAGTTTCCCCTGCACATTTCTTCCCCTCCTGCAATCCCCCTCCCTCTTCAGTGACCATGTCCGGGACTAGGTGCCTGGAGAAACTCAAAGGTGGGTTTGGAAGCAATTAACTGTTTTTCCAAGCTGTTTCTTTTCCTTTTGTAGGTTAAGGAGATGTAACCACCAGCCATCTTGAAACTGACCAAGCCACACCACAAGAGCTATGCCCATGAACTTTACTTTATTTTTAATGCAAAGATCTCTCCAGGAGGAGCTTAGGCCTCATTATGTGGAAGCATGTTCTCGAACTGAGCCTGTGGAGGTGAATACCCACCGCTCCCTTTTGAATATTATTCCCCAACTGAAATAAAATTTCCTGCTTCCCTTAGTTCTGGGACGCCATGACTTAGGAAATGATTCCTCATGGCCTCCTATTTGCTGCAAATACAGTTTACTTTGTGAGACAACTTCCACTGGTATAGTCTTATTTAACTCACCAGGAAGTGAGCCCACTTGGTTTGGTCACAAGCCCACTTGGTTCGGTAACAACCACAGCCCCCCAAGTTTCAATTTTCTCGTTCTTGGGCTGTGAAGACTGTGGTTTTCCCAGAGCCACTGCCTCCCATGCCCTGCTCTGACTGCACATGGCCCCAGACTGGAAGCCACAGGAATTCACTTCAAACTACTCCCCCGGAATCTGTCTGCTGCTGTTCACTCCCCAATGCCGTCAAGTGGCTCCTGGTTGCATTATGTACAGATTTTCTAGTTGTTCTCTGTGGGGGAGGAAGTGTGGCGTGATCTCACAAAATCATTACAGGAAGCAGAACCAGCAATTACCCATCCACTTTTAGAACTGCCTTGTGCACGAACCTCACATCCTTTGAGTCCCAGTTGGAAATAGCGTATGTTTCATCTGTTTCAAACGTCGAGATAGCTTCCCTGCAGGGGACTTGAGGAACAGATTACCATCTTCCAGAGGACATGAGTGCAGCATAGTGAACGGAACCCCTGAATAGCCACGGGTGCACTAGACGAGGGTTGGGGCCGGCTACCACAGGAGGGAAGAGGAGAGGACAGCTGGAGCCTATTCTGTTTTCAGAGTCCCCATCTCAGCACAGCTGTCTGCTCCTGCCCAGAAGCCACCTCCCCTCCTTCTTTCTATGTCATTAGGGAAAAATAAAGCCAACCTCCTTTTCTCCCCCATCATCCCCACCAACCCGCCAGTCATTCAGTGTCAGCCTGACACCATGCCCACTAGTCAGAGTGGGCCCAGGATCCAAGGACACACCACTGAGTAGTCTGGTCTCTGCCTCACAGCTCAGCAGAGATAGTCGTGCTAACAGACGCCAGGTGAGAGGGAGATGGGTGAGGGTCAAGACAGAGGAGGTTACACCTGAGGGAAGTTGGGGGGCCCCCTTGTGCCACGGAAGGAGGGTGGTCCTCACTCTGCAGGCAGCAGGAGCTGGGGCACCGAGAAGTGTTGTGCCAGAAGCGTTGTGATCCGACTGCATTTCACTCAACATTAACAAGCTCCCATCCAGCCTCGGCCCCTGGCACGCCCAGTGCGTCTCCACAGAGGGGCAGACGCGAGCCAGAAGGATCCCAGCAGCAGTATTTCCCTACCGAGTGCCAGGGGAAGGGCTGTGGTCTTGGGTTTGGAGCTGAGAGGAGGTGGAGAGCTCCAGCATGGGAGGGCGGGGGTAAGCAGGGAATTGATGGGGAGCCCAGCCAGGGACATTGCCAGGACAGGAAAGCGGGTGCAGCTCATGGTCCTGGGGGGCTTGGTGTTCAGCTGATGGTCTAAGGGCTGGAGCTCTCACCTGCACACTCAGTTCCTGTGGATGGGGTGACAGGGCCCCAGAACCCTGACACACTGTTAAGACAGTAAATCTTGTAACAGCAGCCACCGTGCATCGAGCGCACGCTCCTGCCGTGCTTCACCTACACCACCTCCCCTTCTGACCACCTCCCGGAAGTGGGGATTCCTCTCCGTTTTTGGTGCAGGGCAGCCATCAGGGTCCAGCTTGAGATGAACACATGGGGCCCACGGGAAGCCTAGATGCAGAGCCACCTCCGCCATCCCTGACCTCAGAGGGTCAGCTTCCCCGTCTCCAACAAAGGGTTGACAGTACTGTGACCCTGTAGACCCTATGGGGTTGTCTGATGGTCCTGGTGAGCTGACAGGGTGACACGGTGGGAGGAGATGAGGGGGTTGCTGCTGGCTCTGCTGGCCACACCACAGCCGGGACTCAGAGCCAGGACACGAGCTTCGTGGGGGTGCTTGCCCCCCATACAGATGCGATGCCGTGACTGGAGCCACTCGAGAACTTGGTCCGGCCATGTGGCTCCTGAGTGGGGAGCAGCCAGACTGGCTACACTCGGGCGCTCCTGGAACATGCGTGCAGAGCCTCTGCTCCAACTGTCTGCATCCTGGTCCCCTCGAGAACAGCTATGGGACCCAAGTTCTCTCTCCTTCTTGAAGGTTGACTGCACTTGTCTGAAGCTGGCAGACACAGTCAAGGCGGTGGGAAACGCTGGGCATAGTGAGGGGGACTGGGCCCACCCTCAGAATGAGCACGTGTGTGTGTTGTGTGCCACTGCTGGCTTAGGCATGCTTATAAGTGACATACATGTGCGCACATGCACACACACACACGCACACACACTCACAACTCCCTTTCACCAGAAGTCTTCCCCAGGGAATTCCAGCCCAGCCCCGGCCTGTGTCCAGATCTCTGTCACCCAGGACATGCAGCTGGAGGGCGTGAGCTGAGACAAGGAGAGAGAAGAGGACAGAACCAGGAGAGGAGAAACTGCCTCTTCCAGGAGGTGACAAGGAGAACAGTGCCCCATCTCTCAGGCAGAAGATGGGGCACACTTGGGTCCCTTGAGGGCTTGGCCAAGTCACTTTCTAACAGAGGACTTGGGGTCCCCACAGCCTGTCCAGGGCCCTCTCCCTGGCTCTATGGAGAAAATACAGACCACTCTGGACGGCACCCACGAGGACCACGGTGAGAAATATCTGTGGGGCAGCGGCCTGGAGCAGGCCCTGTTCAGAGGGGTCGGGAGACGTCACCAGGCTGGTAGGGGGGTGGTCTGGGAGGATCAGAGCAGGATGTCAGAGGCGGTCCATGCCTCAGGTCCCCGAGGGAGAGGGATAGAGAGAGAGAGAGAGACAGAGACAGAGATAGAGAAAGACAGAGAAAGAGAGAAGGAGAGAGAGAGAGAGAGATCCCTGACCTCTGAGTCGCTGCCTCCACCACTGGCTGGTGCCAACTCACACGCCATCCCACTTCCACCCACAACCCCCACACTCGCCCCAGGGCCAGCCACATCACAGAGAGGCTGGTTCCTGGTCACCTCTGTTCCATCCCTTCCGGACCTGACCCCAGTGCTGGGGAAAGGTTCAGAGAAGCGTTTACATGTCCCTCTGCATGACTATAGACTTCCTCCCCTCTCCCATTCCACAGGCCCACCCACGACATCCACCTTAGTCATTAGCTCGGGAGAGGATGCAAGATGAGAGTCTGTGCTATTGTGTGGGGAGACTCAGTTTCCCGGGTTTCCCCCATGGACACATGTTCTTCAGCTGGGTCTGATTTTCTCCAGACAACCTGTCTTGTTAAGGATTTGGCCAGCCATAAGAAACTGAAAGGAAAGGGCGGAGAGCGATTCTCTCTCTGCCCCTGACAGCCCCAAGCTGGGTTGGTCCCTCAGAACTGGCCAGAGGCAGCCCATCTCATGGCGCCCTCTCCCAGGGCATCCAAAGGCAGACTCGGCACCAACCCCACCCCGCTAGCTACTGCCACGACCATTGTCCTCCTTGGGGAGGCCTGGGCAGGACAGGGACCGGGTTGTGGGAGGCCTCCAGATCTCAGGTCTGGCACACCACTTGCCAGGCTGCTTCCTCCTCTGACGGGGGCCCAGCACACGCCCCAGGAGACTTGGCAGCCGTCCCCAGGTCTATATCCTCCAGAACTCGTCCCCTGGGAAGGGGCCTGGCCTAGGTGCCAGGTTCGGCTGGTTGACCAGCCTCCTTTGGAGAAAGCAGGCAAACCGAGCCAGGCTTGCAGTGGCCCTGGCGAGACAGCTGCAACCTCAGGCAGAGGGCCTCCTGTGTGTCCTCAATGGTGGATTTCTCCCCAGAGCTGTGGCCTGGGCACTAGGAAGACCAGGCCTTCCTGACTCCAGGGAGGAAGCTGGGACCTGTGGCCGGAAAGGCTTGCCCAGTTAGGTCCTGGCCCCCAAGCTCTGCGGTGCCATCTGCCTGTCTCGGCACTTCTGACTCCACAGAGCCTTTCCTACACCTGGGCTGGCAGCAGTCACAAAGTGCAGGCGCGGGGTGAGGCCATGGCTTTG
Organism: Diceros bicornis minor; assembly: GCF_020826845.1. Taxonomy (NCBI): domain Eukaryota; kingdom Metazoa; phylum Chordata; class Mammalia; order Perissodactyla; family Rhinocerotidae; genus Diceros; species Diceros bicornis. Next base: position 19,667,269 of record NW_026690866.1, read on the forward strand.
TCTTTCCAGGAAGAAATGAGCCCCTGCACGTAGCAGTTGTCCCAGGCAGAGCCTTGAGCTTGAAGCCCAGTACGCCTATGGCCATCAGGGCCAGAGCAATGCTTCCAAGGCAGAGAAGCGGCCTTCAAGCTGAGTGGGAGTGGGGGAGGGGAGGGAGACAACAGCTGAAACCAAGTCAAGAAGGGCGGCAATGGAACAGCTGCAGCAGGGTGGCGCCAGCTGGTCAGAGCCTGGAGGAGGGCGGGGCCTTCACTGAGGACCCTGGAGGACAGCCCTAGGCCCCAGCGGTCGCGCATGTGCACTTGGATTGTGCGGGGGTGTGGGGGGTTGAACCCAAGCCCACAGGGCTCCCGGAGCGACCAGAGAAAGAAGGGCCCATGGGAGAGGTAGACGAGGTGGGCAGGTGGCGCCTCCTAACTCTCCTCAGGTCCCCGAGGGTGGGAAAGAGAGAGAGAGAGAGGGAGAGAGAGAGAGATCCCTGACCTCTGAGTCTCTGGCTCCACCGCTGGCTGGTGCCAACTCACAAGCCATCCTACTTCCAGCCATCAGCCCCACGCCCGTCCTCGGGCCAGCCCCACCACAGAGATGTCGGTTCCTGGTCACCTCCATGCCTTCCCTTCTGGACCTGACCCCATTGCAGGGGAAACGGGTTGGACAAACCTTTATCTGTGTCTCTGCATAATAATCATCTTCATCCTCTCTCCCATCCCTCAGGCCCACCCATGACATGCACCTTTGTCATTAGCTCAGGAGAGGATGCAAGACGAGAATCTCTGCTATTGTGTGGATTGACTCAGTTTCCCGGGTTTCTCCCATGGGCACATGTTCTTCAGATGTGTCTGATTTTCTCCAGCCAACCTGTCTTGTTAAGGATTTGGCCAGCCCTAAGAACCTGCAGGGAAAGGGCGGAGGGGGATTCTCTCTCCCCCTTTCCTCCCCCTCCTTCCCCCCCTCCCTTGCTCAGATATTTTCTCACAGAGCAGACCTTTTTCTTATCTTCTTCCTTTCTCTCTCCTCACTCTCCAGGGCTCCTTGCTAATCCTTCATTTATTTATTAATTTATTTTTAATTTTTGTTTATTGCAGTAACATTGGTTTAAAACATTGTATAAATTTTTGGTGTATATCATTATGCTTCTATTTCTGCATAGATTACATCGTGTTCACCACTCAAATACCAATTACAAACCCTCACCACTCCTTTCTAATCATTGGCTTGATTTCCTGCTTGACCAAACAGTTATTCATGAGAGTCTTTACTGGGTTAAAAATTGTCTGATTTGTTTAAGATATGTTGGCAGTTAATGAACATTTTTGCGTTCAAGTTGGTTAAGGAACTGGATTTCAAATCTGCCCGTTCCTCTGATGAGCTACTGAGTCAGAATTTCTGTGGTTGGCCATCTATCTCACTTCTGGCGGCTTCAGGAATTGATTGCTATGTAGAAATTGCTTGCTGGACAAGGATAGGACCTAATTTTATAATAATATGCTTTCTTTGCTTTGGAGTAGGAAGTTTGATATTTATATGCAGGCACGTGTGTGTGTATGCTCCAAACATATTTAATGATAAATCAAGATTAACAATATATATGATTCCTATATTGACTTTTTTTGGACAAATACTGAGAAGTTAATTGAATACTCTTACTTTGGTTGTAGTTAGGTTCACTTTACTTCATATTTTTAAAATCCTTTTTTAAATATATGATACTATAATTGAACATATACATTTTGCCTGCTAACCACCTTTTAGTCCCTAAATATTTTGCCTTCAGATATGTGTACAATTATACACATTCATATATAAAATTTTCCTATTAGTTGTGGCTTTACTTTTGTGACCACGTGTATGGAATATCACTGACAATCACTTTTCTTTCAGCATCTATGTTCAGTGTTAGTTTCCTATGTCTTTGTGGAATGTAGAGTAACATTCAATATTGAAAATGTGATTTAAGTAACTTCAGTATAGTATAACTGCTATATGTAGCATTATCTCTGTGGTTCTATTTTTAAATTTTGTACTTTGCTTTTTTTCTTTTTTCCTTTTTTTACTCCATTTAAAGTAATTTTCCTTAGTAAACTTTTCTCCACGATGTTAGATATATACATATTTTTCACATTCTATTTTAGAATTTTTTTTTCTGTTGAGGAAAATTGGCCCTGGGCTAACATCCATGACCATCTTCCTCTACTTTATATGGGACACCACCACAGCATGGCTTGATGAGCGGTGCAGAGGTCTGCACCTGGGATCCGAAGCCATGAACCTTAGACCACCAAGCAGAGTGTGCAAACTTAACCACTACGCCACCAGGGTGGCCCCTATTTTACAATATTTTTAATTTGAGAAATAAGAAGAACCCAGAATCTGAAGTCTTGCCTCACTGCCTCCTCAATGTTAGATGAAAAATTAATTAGTATTTTACTTCTTTTCTTTTTCTCCAAATCCAGTCTCTCTTTTCTCCTAATCCAGTATAGATTAAGCTCTTGGTTCAAGATGGTTTTAAATTTTATGCACATTCTTTAAAGTAGTTTGTGGTTTGCATTTTTTAAAAATCGCATTAACACAAAGTACTGAGACAATTGTTTTAATTTTTCAGTGTTCACTTCTTTGGTACGGTGCTTTTTTTTGAAACCCGTCAACCTCAAACTTGTTTATGGATCTGAATTATCTGGAAGGCTTGTTAAAACACAGAAGGTTTGCTGGACCACATCCCAAAAATTCTGATTCAGGAGGTCTCGGGTGCAGACTAGCATCTCCACATTGTGATTCAAAGCTCCTCTGCCTAACATTCCTTATTTTTTTCATTTCAGAGGCAGTAAAATCTGTATCTGAGTGTGCAGGCTGTCCCTACCCAATCCTTTGATTTTTCACAGGTGTTATGCCACAATAATCTTCTTGTACTCCTAACTCCACCTCAGCATTTGGAGGCCCCAACTGACACAAAAACATTCTTCATTTTTCTTCTGAAAGGAGTGCTTTATTTTCAGAAATGTGACACAATCTGCAATAAGTTTAATGTGGATGATGTTCTCTGCTCTTTAGACATTGCAATTTACTTATACAACACCTGCAATTTACTTATACAACACCTGCACCATTCTTCCTTGTTCTCAGTATTTAATGCTCTAACATTGGAAACACATGGGGCTTCTGGACATTCTGGACACTCTCCCTTCTTCGAGTTTAACTGATCATATCACAACTGAAGTAAGTTGAACTAAAGTCCGCCATATCATGGCTTGTCACATGACGATCAGATATATGTGTACTATGTGTGCACCTCACAGAAACAGAATGTTCCTGGAGTGTGCATCTCAATGATTCTTCTCCTAAAATTTGATTAAATATGTTCTAAATAGAGGTTCTTAGTTTCAGTTAAATGTACCTAATCCATACATACATTACTGTAAAATTTTCTATATCTCAAACTTATTTTGTTGAATAGTGTGTAAATTATTTCTATACTCGCAAGCTCACATGTTTGATTTTAAAATTTATTTTCTTTTCAAGTTAAAGAAAGAATTTTTATTAAAAGAAAGAAATGCAAAGAAGTATCCAAAAGAATGAAATACTAGGAGTATAGAGGACTAGATACCACAAAGGGGTTTCCCTCCTCATAACACTATCTTCCATAAAATATAATGTTATTGCATTCTTGAGTTCACATGGTGTAAGCCAAGTCTCAAAGGACAGAAGAAGGAAATTGTAAGTACTAGACAAATTTGGATTCTCACAGTGGTCAAAGGCCAGTATGATCCTCTAATGAAAGGATTTGTCTTTGAGTCACCAGTGACTTGAGGGAATGAATCTGGGACTCACAGATTAGTTGTGAGTCACAAAAAAAGGCATTTAGCTTGGTGTCATCTCACATGACTGTGAGCAGAAACCAGTGGCATTCATCTCTGGAAGAAAGAATCTAAACTAAAGCCTTACACTCTGTACACATTAAAATCAGACAAATATGAGCTCATAATCAAAGTTCTCCAAACAAATAAGGAATACATGCCATTGTCGATAAGAGTCATAAGACATAAGAAAATTAAAAATAAAACAATAGATTTAAACACTAAAACATTCACTATTAGACTTACCAACTTCAAGATATAAAATAACTGTATATAAAAAATGGAACAACAAAAAATGGAACAACAAAATCAAAGAGGAGACTTTGGAAATGATATGACATATTTGGCAGAGGACCTTATAGAACTTTAAGAGATTAAAAATACATAACTGTTGAGTCTTAAAAGTTCATAGATGGGTTCTAAAACAGAAGAAAGAATAGAAAACCAAATTTGAATTCTGAAGGAAATAGAATGCAGCATAGAAAGACAAGGAACTAAAAACCTGAAAGATAATTTAGATATGGAGATGATGAGAGAGAGTAAAGTAAAAGGAGAAATAAAGTACTGTACAACAAAAAGAAGTGAGTCATGAGGGTGAAACTGAAAGTTAAAGGGTCTATAAATTTCTCAGGAGATGAGAAACTATATCCACTTCAGGCAATGTGGGCTGGTGGTAAAATAGAAGTTGAGAATATAACTCTCACACAAATAGAGGAGATACAATAGAATATGGAAAACAAGTATAAATCAATAAATTTTAAAGGGAAATAACATAAAACTTGTGGAAAAAATAGAAGGAAAACATATAGATAGTGGGAGCAAAAGAAGGACATAAATAATCACAACAAATGTAAATGGAATAAATTCTCGAGTTAAATACAGATTGTGAAATTGGATGCGACAATGATAAATTTAGCTGTATCTTGTTTACAAGACTTGTGAAAACTAAAATACATGGAAAACTAGAAATTCAAAACAGAATAGAAGACATAAAGATATGCTAGGAAAATATCAATCAAAAATCAACCCAGGGAAGCTATAATAATATGAGATAAAACAGATGAGGAAAAAAACATCATTAGGAATTAAGTGGTTAATCCCCAATGGTATATAAGTTCAACTTAGCATGAAGATATAGTCGTTATACTACACACGATGTCATGTGAAGATAATATAGCCTCAACTAGGAAAAGAAGGAGGAGAAGGAAGAGGAGAAGAAAGAGAAGATAAGAAGAAAAAGTCGGAGGAGGAGGAGGAAGTACAGGAGAAGGAGACAGAGAAAGATGAGAAGTAGACATAATATAACATCATAGTGAAGAATTTAAACTTTCCTCGGAGACAAAGAATAACATATATCTAATAATAGAGTGTTTGGAAAAACAAATTAGCAAGTTGGATTTAATGGATACACATCGAACCCTATACCCAACAAGTGAAGAACACCTATTCTTCACAGGGACACGGGGAGCATTAACAAACAGTGAGCATGAACTAGGGTACTAATCAATCCTCAAATAATAGAACAATTGAAATAAGTACAAGTGACTGCTCTATTTTATTCTTGATGCTATTACAAATCCCAGGAAATAGAAATGCAGAGAAATTTCTTTGGCTTAGGTGTTACTTGTGTTTAGAAATTCTGTAGAAAAGATGAAGACAATATGGGCTATCAGGAATAGGTACCGTTAAAGATGTTAATGATTAATTTTAATTTTATATTTTTAAAATAAGAAATGGATGAGAAGCTTTTTAAACTTTACAACGCTCTCCCTCTTAGATTCTTAAGTGTTGCTAGTCCTTTCAGTCCTTCTTGATTCTTTCAATTGTTCCTGCCTGTTGATGATTCCTCCTTCATTGGATCTCTGAAGTTCACCTTAATTTCCTGGATTTGATGGTGGCAGACGCACAGGTTTGAAGGGACAGAGGTTAGGTAATTTGATTGACAGCCTTCTGTTACACCATTCTCATCGTGCACATGTCATGCGTCTATGCTTGTCATGTATCTTTCAGTTGCAATTATTCTTCCTCCCCAGGGCTTTCTCCAATCTCATGCTAATATTGTTGCTCTTCTAGGAAGCATTTAATGGTGTGCTCATATAAACAAGCATTTTGGATCCTGAACCAAAGAGCCATTTACAAGTCTACTCTGAATGTGATCTGTTTTTCCATTCATTGTACTTTCTTCTGTGTATTTAACCAGTTTCTTTCATGAGTGTGGAATTCAGTAAGGACGTTCCACAGCTGGAGTCATGTTATTTTCTTTAGTTATAAATTCTAAGCCTTCAGGAGTGCCACCTGTTGCCACAGACTTTCGAGTCAATAGGAAATTTATCTTAATAAAGTCATTGTATTGCATTTGAGGGAAATCATTTTGAGTATTTTCCCTAAGGATCCTTATCCCTCCATGCAGATTTCAGTACAAGAACTACCAGTATGTTCTGTCCTTGGTTTTTGCCATTGAGGAAATCAACAGGAACTCTCATATCTTGCCCAACATGTCTCTGGGATTTGATCTCTATAATGCCCTGCCCAGTGAAAGGAGGACATTGGAGAGTTCCCTGATTTGATTCTCAGGGTTGGGCAAGGACATCCCTAATTACGACTGCAGGAGAGAGTATAAGTCTCTAGCGGTCCTTACAGGAACCACTTGGGCAATTTCTGCCCAGATTGGAACACTGCTGGAACTGTACAAATTTCCACAGGTAAGACTGGGTGGGATGGGGAGAGATGAAACAACATCTCCTTTGGTGCCATTCTCAGGGGCTTAAAAAGGAAGAGAGGAGGAGACTGGGTTTGTGAATCTCTCAAAGGATATGATCTCAAAGTGTCCGTCTACAGGACCTCGATGGAGTATGACATTTCCTTTATTTGGAGTAGAGAGAAGGTTGAAGGGGAAGGAGACAAAGCAGTTTCCTGGAACTCTGACTGATCTTATTTTATAGAAAGCTTTCAGGGAGTGCAAAATGATTAGAAAATGAAATGAGTAATTGTCCCCTTCTACCACTCCAGGTGTTGCTGAACAGCCTTCAGGACTGAGAGTGTGATTTTTGCCAATCCCCTTCCTCATATTGCTTCCAATTGTCTTTTCCTTTTAGCTTACCTATGGTCCTTTTGATCTTACCCTGAATGATGATGAGCAGTTTCCATCTCTCTATTAGATGGCCCCCAGGGACACAGCTCTAGCCACTGGCATGGACTCTTTGCTGCTTCATTTCAGTTGGATCTGGGTGGGGCTGGTCATCTCGGAAGACAAGAAAGGTGTTGAGTTTCTGTCAGACTTGAGAGGAGAGATGGACCGGAATGGAATCTGTGCAGCCTTTGTGGAAATGATTTCTGTGACTGAAATGTCATATTGCTCAAGGACATGGCCATAGGATTTGCAAGTATAGGAAACAGAAGGGAATGTGATTATCATTTATGGTGATGCCATCTCTCTCATAAGCTTGAGCTTTTCTACTTGGGAGTATTTAGTGATATGGAAAGTCTGGGTCACGACATCACAGTGGGATTTTATCCACAGTGAGAGAGATTTCATCCTTGACTCATTGTATGGGACTATCATTTTTTCACACCACCGTAGTGAGGTCCCTGGCTTTGAAAATTTTATCCAGACAGTTAACCCTTCCAAATATCCAGAAGACATTTACCTCACTATGTTGTGGTTTCCCTTTATTCCTTGCACGATTTCTGAGTCTTACTGTAAAACACTGGAGAATTGTCCACCTAATGCCTCCTTAGGATGGCTGCCTTGGCAGATTTTTGACACAAGCATGACTGAATGGAGTTACAGTATGTAAAATGCTGTGTATGTTGTGGCCTGGAACCTTCACAAGATGCTTCTTCAACATGCAGAAATGCAGCCAATGCGAAGTGGGGAAGGTCTGTTGTTTTGTCCCTGGCAGGTAAACTCTCTTCGACTTAACAGAATGTACACTCTTAAAAGTGACTTTCTTATGGTTCCACAGGTGCTCAAACCAAGCAGTTAGGATTCTTTCTCCAAGAAAAGCACAAGAGTTTCTATACTTGTTTCACTCTCTAGGAGGTATATCTAGTCCTGGGTAGTAAGTCATCTACAAGAAGGTTCTAGTGATAACGAGGAAGTGAGCTATGAGTCAATATCAATGCTTTGTGTTACAAAGGATCCCAATATCCTGCCTGCCTAACGTTTCAATAGGGAATATCCTGTCTTCTCCCATGAAGCTCCTCAATGACAAGAAGAAAAGAACTTGTCCTTTATGTGCCTATCTGGTGCTGAACATCATAGTGAATACTTTACATAAATGATCTCATTTAATTCTGCAACAACTTTAGGTATTTCTAACATCATTTTGCAGATTGATGGTCTGGGAAAAATCAGAGAGTGCATGAGGGTGGCTAGATTGGACTTTGTACTCGAGATTTGTCTGAATCCTATCACCACTTATCATCTTGATATTCTTGTCTTTAGACATTTTCTCTTGAAACTAACTGATATTTTAGAAACATTATGATATTGTAGTTCTCCATATGATTTCATTTGCTTTACTTCATTGGATACTTGTAATAAATGTACATTATGAAGCAAGGATTACAGACAATGAAAGGCTGTCCCCAATTCAGGGTTTTTCTCTTTAACACCCGGGCCCACTTCACCACAGGATGATGTGTCTCTTTTAGCTGCACCCCTTTCTGAGGAACATAGAATTTAACAATCCTGCTGGTGACTCAGTGAATTTGGCTGATGAAGGAAAATCAGATTCAGAGTAAACCATTCTCAACTTTTGAAATTTTCCAGAAGGTCTTGGACTTAAGGTGAAAGTAGGAGAATATTCTCAACATGCTCCACGTGGTCAAGAATTGTCTTTATCTGAGGAGGTGATTGAATGGGACACGGGAATTACTGAGGTGGGTTGAACCTAATCACAATTACTTACACCACACATGAATAACCAAAATCTTGTTGGAGTTTTGTGTCCCCTCATAGCTTCATAAAGGGCCACATATGGGAATTTAACAATTCACTTCCAACTGAAGTAATTTTTTCATTTACCAACAATCCAAGATTGAAGCTAGACCTTCATAAGCAAAAGATTGCAATTTACTGAAGGTTCAGAAAGTGGTTAGTAGTTTTCAGGAATAATTTTTTTTTTAATTGTTTTGTACATGTATTCTAGAGATAATGTTATTGCACACTTAGTACACTACAGTATAGTGTAAACATAACTTCTTTATGCACTAGGAAATCAAAAAATTGATGTGAATAACTTTATTGCAATATTTGATTTATTACTGTGCTCTGGAAACAAACCCACAATATTTCTGAGGTGTACCAGTGTTTTATATCATACAATAAGCATGGCGTTCAAGCAATGAATTGGATTTAGGTATTTCAAGATTAAGTTTGTTAAGGCCCAATACTCTAAAACACTCTAGTTACTTGAAAATTAGGTAAAAGTCACAGCTGTTACCAAGTGGTATCTGATTTTCTCCAAACTCCACACTCTGCATACAGTGAGAGTTGCAGTCCGAGATTCAGGAAGAGCCCTCAAGTGAACAATGTTGCCTGTTGTTTTGCTTGCATTCCCAGCCCAGAGAATGTGATTTCCAATGAGATAGGTGAGTATATGCCTTGCAGCGACATTCTCCACTTCTATTTTTTTTTTTGAAGGGAAATATTTGTCCTGAGCTAACTAACATCTTTTGCCAATCTTGCTCTTTTATTCTTGTCCTCAAAACTGTAGTACATAGTTGTATATCCTAGTTGTAAATCATTCTATTTCTTCTATGTGAGCCACCACCACAGCATGGCAATTCACAGAGAGATGGTGTGGTTCCATGACCAGGAAACCAACATGGGCCACCGAAGTGGTGAGCACTGAACTTTCACCACTAGGCTATCAGGGCTGGCTCTCCACATCTCTTTTGTATGCACCCTTCTCCCAAAGAAACGGAAAAGCTCTGATGAGAACTGCAGGGTCAAAATGTTGCCTTCCTCCATTTAGTAATTTAACTTTTATAGCCAATAATATTTCCTCCCAAAATGATACTCTCTCTCTCTACCTTCAACTAGTTTGCTTGTCTCATTTTAGCATCATTGCAGGCATTATGATCTCAAGGAAACACTTTACGACCACTCCACAGCAGCTAACTTAAATCTCTCTCATGGAATCTAACACATGGTATTGTAAGTCCTTACTTTTCATCTTCTTTAAAGCTACATTTAGATCACATTGAACAAATCCTTATTTTTCCAGTGTCTGATGCTGTTCTTGGCACAGAGCAGGAGCTCAGAAAGGTTGTGTTTGATTTAAGAAGTAAGTATTTCCATGGTGTACAATGAGCTTATGGTACAGCTTGGTTTCTGATCTCCTCGAGGTCACAGGTGAGTAGGGGAGACAACATGCAGTGATGTGAATTCAAGGTGGTGACATAGGGCTGCAATATAGGTACGCAGAGACCCATGGGATGAAATAAGTGATAGTATATATGTTTGTGGGGAGGGAAGTGTCATGGACTTCTTCATAGAGGCAGTAGCATTAGTATTATATCAGACTAATGAAGGCGGATTAAATTCTTGGTGGAATTCTTAGAAATGGCAGAAATTGGCAAATTAGCCCTGCATTTAATATTCTAGGGAGCTGAGAAAAGGTTCAACATGACTAGAACACAGACAATGTGGGTTTGGCAGTTGGGTCATGAAGTAGAAGAGGGACAGAAAACCAATACTGAAGATTTTTCATACAATAATTAACATCTTGGAATTACTCAGATTTATGATATTAAACGGTGCAATGCTGGAATCCCCCCAATGGTGGCGTTATCTAATTTTATTTTTGTGATTGATATGAGGCTTAATTTCACAACATCTTTTGTATAATTTTGATTTTTTTGAAATGTACTGAGATTGATGATATAGTCTGGCATATCGTCAATTTGGATAAAGCTTCCACGTGCACATTTGGTATGTGGTAAGTTTGGGTATATGTTCCATATGCACATCTAAAGAACACTACGTCCACTAACTTCAATTCCTACATGCTTGGAGATTAATAAATACACTTGTAAACTATCGATGATTAATGAGTAAACTGTGATGGAAATTAGCATGTATTTCTAATTAAAAATACTATTCATCAAATCTTATGGGGTGGAATTAAATCTATCCTTAAAGAGAAATGTATAATCCTAGATTATATATATTTATATATTATTGTGTATATTTAAATAAAGAAAGGTTGAATTTCTAAGTTCTAAGCATTCATCACAAACTCGAAAAAGAGCAGAAAAGTAAACACAAGGAAAAGAGAAAACACAAAATGATAAATGTTAGAGGAAGTGTTAACAAAACAAAAGACAGACATCAAAGGATAAATAAAACTAAATTAGATTCTAATAAATGACAAATATGCTCAATAAAATCCTAGTACTAGTGTTCAAAAAAAGAGAAAAATTGCAACAAAATAATACCAAGGCTGAAAAGGGAGTAATCTGTGCAGATCATATGGAAAATTTTTAACATTTTGAAAACATAAATATCATGTTGATACAATGAAAATTTAGAGGAAATTCACAAATTTCTAGGCAAATAAAAGTTACCAAACTGCCTCAAGAAAAAATGAAAAATCTGAATATTGCCACACCTATTACAGAAATTGAGGCCATCCTTTAGAACATTTCTACAAAATTTTATTGTAAGCTATTTATTTGGTACAAAGTTGATTAATCTGCCCAAATATTCAAGAAAAAAATTATATACATCTACTCAAACTCTTCCAGAGAATAGGAAAAACTGAAAACTTTTTGACTCACTTTGAGAGACGAGATTAACATTGGTACTAAAATCTAACAAAATCATTGCAGGAAAGGAAATTACAGGCCACTCTCTTTCTTGGATTAAATTCATTTATACTAAAAAAAAAAATCAAATCAAATCAAGGTTCCAAATCTAGCCATATTTTATCAGAAGGACATATCATGACCAAATTAGGTTCATGCAATGTAATTCAGTACACTAATCTCTGAAAAAAGAGAAATAATAATCTCAATAACTGTAAGAAAAACTAGTAAAATTAAACACCTATTCATATTTTGAAACAAACAACAACAACAGAAACAGCACTTACCAAATCAGAAACAGAAGGAAACTCTCTTACTCCCATACACAGTATTCACAGAATGGAAGTTTATGGTGCACTGTTGAAAGCAAGGATAAGAGAAGAATGTTCAACATCACTGCCTCTATAAGCCATTAGGCTGGAGGTCTTGCCTGATACAATATTGGCAGGAAAAGAAATAAAAGGAATAATTTACTTCAAAGAAAGAAGTAAAATTGATGTTATCTTCAGATGATATTGTGGTATAAATGTAAAATCCATATAAATTAAGGTATTAACTGAGTTTATTGGTGGCTGAATACAAGGTTAATATAGAAAGTTTTGCTTCCATCTACCCATCATAAGCATTCAAAATTTAAATTTTAAAAAATGACATTTACAACATCTTAAAGTATGAAGTACCTAGAAATAACTTTAATGAGACTTTCAAAAGATTTCTGTCCATAAATTTATAGAACAGCATTTAGAAAAATGGAGGAAGACTGAAAGAAGTGAAGGGATAAATCAAATTCGTGACTGAATAGACTCAAAATTCTACAGATATCAAAACTGTCAAAATTAATCTACAGCTTCCACAAAATTGCAGCTAACATAATGACCCGTTCTGATGAAATTACAATTGATAAAATTCTTATGGAAATGATAAAGGAAAAACTTAGCTAAGAAAATCTTGAAGACAATGAATAGAGTGGGAGGATTTACTCTACCTGACATCAAGTATTAGAGCATCACAATAGAGGAGGTTCATCAAGAGGATAAACAAGAAAATCAACGGAACCAAGTGGTAAGTTCAGATACAAGCTGCTCGTATAGGGACTCACGTATAGACGTCTGATTTACAAGGAAACACTGAGGAGGAGTGGGAAAATGAAAGACTTTTCAATAAACCATGTTGGGTAAATTGGCTGTCTTCATGAATAAGACAATGACTCGCCAACCCTAACTCACACTATCCACAGAAAACCTTATCAGGCAGATTGTAGTTCTAAACGTGAAAAGTGAGAGAATTTAAAGGGACATAAAGAGGAAGGAGCAATGCCCCTGTAGAAGGAAAAAGCGTGTATTGATACCTGCAGGGATGAGTGGGCACGGAACCGTTTCAGAACCACATGAAGATTTGGGAATCTTAAAAATCAGAGCAGAGGTAGTAGAGGTAGGCAAGACCAAGGATATACAGTCTTTTTGGTCTTCCTAAGAGTTTGTCGGATTTTTTAATGGAGGCTAAACATGATCCCACTTACATGTAGAAGTATCAATGGTGATGCAGATCAATGGCAGGGAACAAGAGTAAAAAGATCTTATGGTAACATAGGAGAGAAGTGACTAAAATCTTAACAGAACTGGTGGAAGTGAAACCAAGATGAAATGTTTTGGAGATCATTTTAGATGGTAGAAATGGTCTCATTTTGAAACTCCCGAGGAGTGAGTTCTATGACTTGGTCATCTCTGTTTCCCGAGAATGTAGCATATTATCTGGCTCATGGAGGTTTTCCAATAACTCCTTGCTCACTGAATAAGTAAATCTAGGCCATAGCTTACAGGGGTATAGCTCAGAGAGACAGGCAGGACATTTGGTTTTCTGCTGAGAAAAAAGTGCTTTCATGAATATGCAAGATAAATACTGAGAAGAATAATAGCTTTGTTTACTTAACCATAAATAAGATGGGCAGTATTAACTTGGAATGGTTCTCTGCAGAGCATTCTGTTATTTGGTGCCTGGAGCAACAAAGGAAGACAATTGACTAAACTTACCCAATGCCTGCTTTGGGGGCATGTGAATAAGAGAGAATGACTGAACCTTGGCTGAGGACACTTTGCGTCTCTCCCCAGACATGGCTCAGTGTGTGAAGTGTCCAGATCATCAGTATGCCAACAGAGCGTGAGATTGCTGCCTCAAAATGCTGTGACCTTTCTGGCTTATGAGGACCCCTTGGGGAAGGCCCTGGCCTGCACAGCTCTGTGCTTTTCTGTCCTCACAGCTGTGGTCCTGGGGGTCTTTCTGAAGCACCAAGACACTCGCATAGTCAAGGCCAATAATCGGACTCTCAGCTACATCCTGTTCATCTCCCTCACCCTCTGCTTCCTCCGCTCCTTACTCTTCATTGGTCGTCCCAAGACAGCCACCTGCAGTCTTCATCAAATCAAATTTGGAGTTGTATTTACTGTGGCTGTTTCCACTGTCTTGGCCAAAACTATGAGTGTGGCTGTGGCCTTCAAGGTCACTGCACCAGGGAGAAGGATGAGGCAGTGTTTGGTGTCAGAGGAACCTAACTTCATCATTCCCATCTGCTCCTTTATCCAGCTGAGTCTCTGTGGAATCTGGATGGGAACCTCTCCTCTCTTCATTGACAGAGATGCATACTCTGAGCACTGCCACATCTTCGTCGTGTGCAACAAGGGCTCGGTCACTGCTTTCTACTGTGTCCTGGGATACCTGGGCTCCTTGGCTTTGGGCAGCTTCACTGTGGCTTTCCTGGCCCGGTACCTGCCTGACACCTTTAATGAAGCCAAGATCCTGACGTTCAGCATGCTGGTGTTCTGCAGTGTCTGGGTCACCTTCCTCCCCGTCTACCACAGCACCAAGGGCAAGGTCATGGTGGCCGTGGATGTCTGCTCCATCTTGGCCTCCAGTGTGGGGCTATTAGGCTGCATCTTTGCTCCCAAGTGCTACGTTATTTTCCTAAGGCCAGAGAGAACCACATCAAATGTGTTAACGAATAAAACACATTCAGCGAGAAAATAATCGAAATGTAAGTTATTTTCATAGGTCACAAGAACTTGCATACACTTGAAAAATAAACTACCACATTTTTGGATATCCACTTTAAGTACCAACTAAACTTACCTTACATCTCCACTTAATTTTTTGCTTTACGTTTGTTTTGGCTTTGTACAATTTTCCTCAGGCATTCAAATGAACAAATACAAAAACATTCATACTAATTCTCCTCTAAAATTATGTGTGAAAGATTGCGAAAATGGCCACACATTAGTCTTCTCCCACTGTCTGTTTGGTTGTAGCATCCCACGTTGACTCTGGGTAGACTTGGCCTTGTAACTTGCTTTGGCCAATGGGACACTAACAAATGACATAAGCAAAGGCATGAAAACCACTTGCTCATTGTTGCTACTTGTCCTTCTCTGGCTGCCCTTGGGAAGCCTGAGGCCATCAATATGTGAATGAGTCTAGATAGACTGCACATCTCCATTACTCCAGGTGACTTCAAGTCAACAATCAGATATGTGAGTAAGGCTGTCCTAGACCAGCCAATCCCAGCTCAGCCACCAATAGGTCCAGATCAAAATAACTGCCCAGTTATCCCACAGAATCTTGAGAAAAAATAAACTATTCTTATTTGATGTCACCAAATTTTAGGTTGGTTTGTTATACAGCAGAAACTAACTGATACATTATGCTACCATTTATATATGTCCCCTCATTATTTGTGTAATTATCACAGATTTCTATTTCTTTATCCAATATCATAGACTGGAATATTTTTCTATAGATTAAGTCTCTGAAAGAAAATCAGAGACCATATCATGTTCCATTTTACTTTTTCTCCTTCCTCTTTTCAACCAGACATCTTTAAGCATATATATATATTAAGAATATCTTCACTAATTTTAAGATTATGTATATTCTTATATATTGTCATCCACCACTGTTATACGCAGGGGATTTTTGCTTTTAATTTTAGCTCTATAATCCATTTGGAATGATTTACTTGTGAATAATGTTAGTTGATGGTCCAGCATTTTATTTTACAAATGGATATCTTTTAGTCTATAAAACAAACACTACAACATTTTAAAAGTTGATTTGAAGCACATGGAATCTGAATAATGTTTGGAAAATTGATATTTTTGAAACACTGTTTTCAATCACAAGTATAGTATATCTCTCCATTTAATCAGAGCTTTTACACGCTTTGTATCTCTTTATAATCTTCTTCATATAACTAATGTGTAGTTCCAATTATTTTAACAACTCATCTTAAATAATTCATTGCTCTTAGGAATGGAATAATTATTTACATGTTTAAACTAATTCTTGCTCATGTAACAGTATTTTTGATGTTTCATATAGGAATCTAGCTTCCTTATACATTACTGCACTTATTTACCAGTTCTAAATTTTATAAGTTATGTCCCACTAATATAATCGATTTTCTCTTCTTTTCTAATATTATTTACCTCTTATTCTTTTGATTCTCATTTTTTCATGACTGTGCTCTCCATTGCCACACTGAATCACAAGTGCTTGCCAGGAGCATTTTCCTCTTCTTAAGTTTAGCGTAAACATCAGATAAATTCCTTGTCAGGGCAGAACAGGCATCTAAGGGAGAAAAAGTAAAAACGTGAAGGGGAATCATTTCTGCCTGGAAATCAACAGACTTGCTTTTCTTGGCTGTTTGGAGCTGGAGATCTTATGACAATGTGGCCAGCTGAGAATCAGAGGATCTTTCTCTAGTCCCAGGAATTAGTCTTGGTCAAATCTCTCAACCTCTTTAGACTTCAGTTTCTTCACCTGTAACATGAAGAGTTGGAAGAGTCTTCTTGAGTTCTGAAATCCAGTGACAACAAGATACCCTTCACCCAGATGCACTTGACAAAGACCAGAGAGAATTTTTAGTTGTCTTCTTCTGCATCAACATTATTATCCATATCACCCCTTAAAGACATATCAAATGTCTACTTTCGCATGACACTGATAAAACAGGTTCCATACCAAACCACTGTTCATTGGGATAACAAATCTATAGTTAATTGTTTAGAGGTAAGTGTAGAGATGGGCCTTGCAGGAAACAGCAATCAATGGGCCAAAAAGTCTTGCTTTATGTTACAGCAAGGCTGTCGAAACACTCCCTAATACACCAGAATGCTTAAGTAATTAGAAAGTATGAAATAAATGGGAGCCTTGTATCCATGGTTACGAGCTAATAAGGATATGATTTTTAAAATTTTGTTAATGATGCCATTTGCCTGCTATGGGGCTGTTCTCTGGTGAGTAAAGAGCAGATGTATTCAAGGCCACTTTCATTCCTTTAATAAATATTTACTCAGTGCCTTCCACTTGCTGCACGATAGCAGTGATCTACTCTAAGAGCATTTATATTCTAGTAGGGTGACACAGACCATAAACAAAAAGAGAATCTTGAGGTGATCAATAAAGTTACATATACATCAAACTTTTTCATTCTGGACTATTATTCACCCTTTCCCTTCTTTGACTGTTTACCAGAAGTCTAATCATGGACTTGAAAACCAAGAAAGCATGGGTTCCAAGTTTCTTCTCACAACACCCTTGTTTCAAATACATAGTGTTTATCATCTGAGAGTATGTCTCTTTAAGACTAAGTTCCTAGGAATCAACATTATTTCATCACTTGCTTGAGAGGACCAATGTTATTATGAAGGGGAAAAAAATATCATATGGGATTTATACTTGAAATGATGTTTCCACTCTAATTGTGTTATTTAATGTGGTGTGATTTGGGGAAAGTCGGTTACTCCTTCAGAGACAGTGGTAATAAGACTTTGAAAAGCATTCTATAGAGATTAAATGAAACAAAGTATGAGAAACTGCTTTGTAAATTGCAAAGCAATCTATTTCAGATCATTTTTTCTAATAATATTTTCATTTATCCAATCCTTTTTGACTCTAACAAACCTGCCTAGACTTTTATCATTTATTCAACAATAATAATGGGTCAAAATGGTTGAATATTAGAAATTTCATATGGTTCAACTTAATTAATAGGCCATCACAATATTTAATTTGATTATAATTACAGTTAAATTTTTCATGATGCCTTATCATGTGCCAGGCACTTTCTAGGCATCTGACATGTATTCACTCATTTAATCCTCACAACAATGCCATGGAGACAATACTATTAACCTCTATTGTATGGATGAGGAACATTAGAGGTTATATAATTGACCAAGGTCACACAGCTGGTACCCAGGCAGTCCACCTCCAAAATCTCTTTTAGGCATCCATTAGAGGTTGTGGCGCTTACATTGTAAAAGGATCACCTTGGTTCCTGGTTGGTGAATGGATCAGAAGGGACTAAGGAAGAAAGCACATGGCTACTGAAATTATTCAGGCAAGCAATTCTGAATACAGGATTTCCTTCCTTTTTAAGGCTGAATAATATTCCATTGTATAGATGCCCCAGATTTTCTTCATCCTTTCACCCACGGGTGCACAATTAGGCAGTTTCTATCTCTTGGTTATTGTGAATAATATTGCAGTGCATTTTGTCAAATGACTTCCTGGCACTTAGTGAGTTTGAAAAAATTCTTATACACATTAGTTACTGTAATGAATTACCTTTCTAAATGTCTAAAGTTTAAATATTTGTCATTCTACAGAAATACCTTGCCTAATCATGATTTGTGTCGTTATCATTTCATGAATGATCTAAGATTTCTGTACAAAAAATTGTTATAATGGCTTTTTTTGCATGTATTCAGGAACCTGGCATAATATGGGTATTCCCTGATTCTTGATTTTTAGTAGATTTTTCTAGTAAGCCTTTGGGATACGAAGCATCTTCGTAGATGTGAGGCAGACAGCAGAAAAATGATAAAGTGATTGTTATATTTAATTATATCAAAAGAAAACTGTAGTTTTGCTAAATTGCTTTTACACATCATTTGCTTATTTGTAAGAGTGACACATATCATTTTATTAATGAAAAGAAAATTCAATAAACATTTTTAACATAAAACAATATCTATTGAGAACTTATATGAAAATTTTAGCAATATGCTGTCACCAATTTCCTCATCTGCAAAATGGAGATAGATAATACCATCTTCCTTATGGGTTTCTGTGAGAATACTCAAGAGTAATGTATGTAAAAGGCTTATCAACATGTGGGTTGGAAAGTGATGCCCCATTCATTTTTCCACCGGGATGATGACAGCTTTTTTAATGCTTGAAGTCTGTAGTTTTCAAAATACGTTCTACTCTTGTAAAGTGAATCCTTTTTACAAATTCTTTGTAGAGTTAGATGATCCCTTTGGAATACAAATTCAGGCTTCCGTGTGTGTGCGTGTGTGTGTATGTATACGCACATCTCTCAAATAATACTCCAAGGCTTATAATGAAAAGCTACTTTCCCCACTCTTGACTCTGGTTCCAAAAACAACTTCTTTAATTTTCTGGTTTAAAATCTATATTTCTAAATTAGCTACTCATACAGCTTTTTCATTTTTCAGATTTTGACTATTTATAGTTTATTTATTCTCTGAAAAAATCAGCACGAAGAGTTCTTACATATGTTAAAAACATAATTCCCCTTGCCCAATATAACTATTTAATGAATTAAGATAAATCAAAATTCAATGTCTACTGTTTTATGACATCAGTGTTTACCATTTTATAGACATACGAATCTTATCCAGAAATGTGCTACGTCAGCTAGTATGAATACATTTTCTTTCTCACTTTTTCCTTTGACTTTTTAAATGGTAAAATTCTCTTGTTTCTTTGTTGTCTTCCTATGGATTCATCACTGGTTCCTCTCCTTCCACCAGAAAATTAAATCTCTTCTCATTAACTTCTGATGCATGAGACAATTCATGGGCTTCAGGTTTTGCTTGGGGACACCCCTCTTGGGCTTGAACATATACACAGTCCCACATATACACAGTATGTCTGGAAGGATAGAGGAGGAAAGGATGTTTATCTCTGTGCAAAAGTACCGGGAGACAGTGGTAGAGTGAGAATATTTGAAGTTTTCTTATACGTGCACCTACGACGTAGGCCTCCCTCCCCCCAGATTTTTAAAATTAAAATAGCGTTATATCCTTATCTACTGGCTTGGAACAGCAAGTTGTAGAGAAATGTGAATATATGATCCAATTTTTTAACGAAATTAAGAACAGGAAACGCACAAAAAATTTAGAATTCTAAATATGGGCACATCGTTCTATGAGGCTATGTAAAGGTGGGGAAAGGAATGAAGAACAGCTGTTCAACATCCAGCTACCTGTGCATTCTAGGGGTCCACGGAAAGCCTCCCCTCCAGCCACGCCCTTGGAGCTGATTTCCTCCCCCTGTAAAGTCTGCCTGAATTATTCCACCCACACCCCACCTCTTCCCGCCCCTGGAACTGGTCTCAGCCCACAACTTTCGGGCCTGCCTCCGCCTACAGCCTGGTCCCTGCTCATTGCCCTGCCTGCACCCTTGTTCCCGCCCATAGAACTGCCTCCCCGGCCTGCTGTCACTCACAGCCTTGGCTCCGCCCACAGCCCGCCCCTAGAACTTGTTCCCGCACACTGCCCCGCCCATAGATTTTGTCCCTGTCCCTGATGCTGACCCAGCCTGCTTTCCAGCTTCTCACTCACTCTAGAAACTAGACATCTCCCCCGAGGCTGGGGTGCACGGCCTCGCCCCGCCCGCCGCCTCAATCCGCAGCCCCCAAACGTTCGTCCTCACCGAACGCCCGCCCGAGACCGGAACCGGAAGCGCGGGCGGCGCCGTGGATGGAGCGGGCGTTCTTAGCGGTGTGTTCCGTCTTCTCATTGCGGACCGAATTCCCCTGGACGTTCGCCCTCAGAGGCGGAGCTCGGTGAGCGGCGGGCGGTCCCGGCTCCAGTCGCGGTCCAGGGAGGGGCCTGGGCCGTGGGCAGCCCCGGCAGGGGTCGGAGTCTCTCCGTCCCCTCGCAGCCCCGTTTCCCCCGGGCTGTTCGCTCAGGGCCCCCGAGGCTGCTGTTCCTCCTGGCTCGGGGCGCCGCCGTCCCCTCCTCTGAGTCCCCGTCACCGTCCTCCGTGTGATTTTGTCCCCAGAGGGCTTTAGCCGCTTCTGTAGGCGATGTTTGGGTCGTTACAAATGGGGCGCTCCTGGCATCTGGGGGGGAGGCAAGGATGCTGCTCAGCATCCTCCAGGGCCCAGCACAGCCCCACAGAGAATTATCCGGCCCCAAATGTCAGTTGTGCCGAGGTTGGGAAACCTGCTCCAGGACCTGAAAATCTCCCGAGCCCTGAATGAAGTGTGGAACTTGTTGAGAAGTCAGCGAGTCACTTACAGGGTCCCTAAATGACAAGCTTGTTTAAAGGGTCCAGAGTCACCAAAAAGTCTCTGTCCAGCCAAGTGAGTTGAGCGACTCAAGTGCACACAGCACGAAGCTGCTTTCTCCCATCTCGGAGAGCAACAGGTGGCTGGATAGGAATCGGGAAAATCCAGCCACAACCAACAGTTACAGTTAAATCAGTAAATACAAAAATAGAACAGTGAATGGGGTTGGCCTTTCCATCCAACACCCTATAAAAGGCCTCAAAAGCTTGTTTGTGCTTTTTATCCCCCCTCAGACACGAAAAGCATCCGTGGAGCTCAAGTTTGATGTGAAACCAGGCTCAGGGTCCACCTGTCCTCGCTGATCCATGGATTTCTGTGTGACCAGGTGAGTACCCTGTGGACCTGGTACCAACAGGTTCCGGCAGCATCTGCTGTGCAGAAGACCTGCCAGTGAGCTTTCCTGGGCTCCGGTTGTCACCACCTGGAGTCACTGAGAGTGAAGGTATCTTGAGAAAAATTATTTATAGTTGATGGATGGAAAGATGGTAAGCTGTGTGTGGTTCTATGTGGTAAATATTTCAGTAAGTACAGTTATATGCAAATAAAAACACATGAAACAAACCTAAATAACTGCAAATGTGTATTATAGTAGAAAATATAGATTTACTTGCATTGCATAATATTCAAAAGTCAGGATTTATATATAATATAAACACAGAAATGTTTTGCGTGTGTATGTAGTATTAGAGGACATCCCATGAAATATTAGCAGGGATACTCAGCAACATTCCTTAGACCCATTCAATTTGATTTCTAAAGTCCTATAAATCCTCCACATAAATTTGAAATAAAGGAGCATTCAGGGAAAAAGATGATTTGAACTTCTTTGTATTAATAACAAATTTAAAATTGAATTTGCCAGTAGCCAGATTTATTTTGAGCATTTTTTTTCTTTATGACATTTCAAATCATTTGGAGGAGTACTAAGCAACACTGTAGATTGAAGGGAAGGGCGCTAGTCTCCAAAAAGACTATCCTCTCCACCTTGCCTTCTAAAGGGAATTAACTTTGTTTCTTGAAACTTTTCTGAAATAACGGTCTGGTGATTCACGTTGCAGAGAATCTTGTTAAGTACTTTTGTATTTAGTTGTTGGCCTCTACTAATTGTGTGTGTATGTGTGTGTGCCTTTTTCATTCTAGCTTTCCTGTGATGTTCTTGAGGGGAATGTGTGCTGGTCATGCAATAGATAGTCTCTGAGTGTATAATTAATGGTGAACAACCATCCTCGTTTATTCAGGACAGTGGGGTTTTCCAGGACACAGGACGTTTAGTGTTCAAACCAGGGCAGTCCTAGACAAACCGGGATGGTTCCTCATCTCATGAGCCAGGCCCTGGGACACATGCATGGGGACCTGGAGAACCAGAGAGACCTTGTCCCACCTCCATGGAATTTACATTGTATTTGGGAATTTGGATTTTGAAAAGTTAATGATGAGAGTGATGTGGGAGTTTGGCACAAGGGGAATCAACATGAGGGGGCAGAGAAGCCCTCTTGAGAAGGACTGATATTTAGCTTGAGAGCTAGAGTTGGGACTGGATTTAGCTGGCAGGAGGGTTAGACTGGAGTGAGGGTGTGGGAGTGTGTTCAAGAAAGCGTTTCAGGCAGAGGGACACGCATGAGGACACCCCTGAAGCAGAGAGCCTGGTGTGTCCATGAACTGAGAAGAAGGATGGCTGAGCCGAGTCAACACACGGGGAGGGGTGTGAGCCACACTGGCGAGGGGGGACAGGCAGGATCAGATCAGGGGTGACTTGGGACTCTGTTCTTAGAACAATGGGAACACTCTGGAGAGATGCGAGTAGAAGGATGATGTGATTAGCGTTTGGTCTAAGCATGTGGGTTAAAATGGACTTCATGGTTAAGAATAAAGACTTAATAGGCAAGATAGGAGGTGCTGGGAATAAGATTGGGAATAAGATTAGGAATAAGATGATTGTTCCCTAGGCCTGAGTGATGGCTGTGGAGTAGGAAAGAAGTAGAAAGAGAAGACCATGGAGTGTAGAACCAAGAGAACATAACGGTGCTTTCTTGCCTGCATGTGTCAGATGGCACAGGCCACTGACTGTTCTCGCTGCTGTCTGTGCAGACCTGCAGGTGCCCCCTCACCCAGGTCTGTGTGTTCACCCCTCTTTGCCACTCACAGGCCCCCCCATCCACATCCTAAAAGAAGTCAGGTCTTACTTGTCAGGGGGTTGTCTCACAAGGTAGACACCTAGGAGAGCCCCTGCAGGCATCAGAGCAGCCCCTTCAGCATCTCCATCACCTTCCTCCCTTCCCCTCTCTCGCTTTACACACCCAGAATGACCCCTGCTCAGTATTCCACATCCCCATGATCTTCCTCCCCCAGGCTTGAGAAGGGTGGGGTAGCCACTGGCGTGGACATCATCTGCACCTTCCATTCTGACCCCCGCAGGTCCCAGGCTGGACAGAGAGTGACTCTACTGGGAGCTGAGCCATGAGACTCAGCGCGTCACCTACCTGGGCTCCTTCACCCTGGACTGGGACAGCCTCTACTTCAGTGGTGAGGGGCTGTGCTACAGCCACGCTGTCTGTTCTGTGTTCCCTCCATTGCTCTAAAGTGAGCTATGATCCATCTCTCTATCCTCCTGGTCTGGGTTCAGTCTTCTCATCACTGTGTGATCACTGGGTCCAGCCACCTTCCATCTTATTGCCTTCCCCCTGAACACCCCTCCACTCGTCCCCTCTGCTTTCCCCTCTGCTTTTCCCACAAAGGTCCCTACATCCTTTCTCTCCCTTAATTCTTTATGTTCACCCCAACACTTGCTCAGCTCCTCTCACCTTCTCTCCACAGGTTACACCTATGGAGCCGTGGCCCCAACTACCACCAGTGAGTATTCCTGGCCCTGGTCTCCTGTGTCCCGTCTGCATTTGTAGTTTGGGAGCACTTGTTCTCTTTCATCTGCTGTCCTTGGTGAAGGAAGGACCTGGAAGGACCCTAATTCATCCCTTCTCTCCCTCCCGGGTTCTGGTGGAGAGTCCCAGCCAGTGTGAGAAAGCCTTAGACACAGACATGTTCTCCACCACATTCTGACCCCACATGGTTTTCACTTTAATTCTCCTAAAGCCCTGCCCTTGGTCCTCCTTTTCCAGGTATCCCATCCATCTGCCCATTTTTCTGCCTATCTATCTCTCCTCTGAGTTCAGTCACTCTTGTTCACCTATCTCTCTCTCTTGGGCTCCTCTCCTCCACAGGCTTGCTCATTCCTTCTACTCACACAGTCACCGGTCCCCTCACTCTCATTTATGCTTCACCTGTGAATGGTGGTCCTGAGACAGCCAGTGCTGGAGCCCGTGTGAGCCTCGGGTCTCCTCCCACTCTGTCCCTCCCTGATGACAGCCTTATCCACAGCTCCCGAGCCAGCCACCACGTCCCTGCATACTTGATCATCACCTGAGCCACCAGAAGCCACCACAGGTATCTGGGGGCCCCTTTTCCTTCCCAAGAGAAGCTCTCTGGCCCCACTCCCCATGAGCCAGGTTTGATCCAGGAGGTGGGAAGCCAGGGTATAAAATTCTGGATTTAGGACAATCATGATGATCACAAAGATTATACCAACGATTCAGTCTAAGGCCAGCTCTCAGAGAGCCCCTAGTCTTGTGAAATTAACACATCATTATAATACAATGTGGGATATTTTGGGGAGAGGCACCTGGCATAATTTGGAGGGAAAGAGCTTGCTAGAGAAAGTTTCAACAGAATGAAGTCTTTAAGAATGTGTAGGAGGGACCCTGGTAAATAGAGGATGAAGGGTTTTCCTGGCAGAGAGGATTCCATGAGCAAAGGCTCCGGCCAGAAACAAGATGCCGTATGGGGAGAATTGAAACGAATTTGGGTTGCATGAAGCATAATGTTTAACCCGCAATAGATGGATAAAATGAGACTGAAAAGTCAGCAGGAGCCAGATTGAGTAGAGACTTGAGTGCCAGGTCAAGAAGGTTGAACTAAACACTGAAGGCCATAGGGAGCCATGGGAGGTACTAGAGCAGTGGTGGCCCTAGTGAGGTATTCATTTCAGAAAGATTCTTCTAGTAGTCCATGTAGAACATCCTGTAGACAGAGCATCCAGTGAGCCTGCTGGGGTGTTGGTCCGGGTGAAGGAAGTTAAGACCTGAGCTAGGACAGGGATGGAGAGAGGGAGTGTATGTGAGGACCAGTGTGCAAGGTGAATGGGTGTTACTGGGAGGGAGGAGGAGCTGAGTAGATGTGCTGGTTCTGACTTGGGTGACCACACGGGTGGGTGGTGGTGCCACTGGGACAGAAGACGACAGATTATAATGAGTGCAGGACTCTGGTCTGGTCTCAGGCCAGCTTTCAGAGATGGCCATCGCTCTCCCTCTCGTCTTGCAGCTTTGGGGCACAACCTGAAGACCCTCACAGTCAACGTCACCATCTCCACCCTCCGGTATTCATCAGACATGAGCAATGGCTATGCCATGTTCAACTTCACTGAGAAGGTCCTGCAGAGCCTGGTGAAACCCTGGTTCCAGCAGCTCCTGGTGGGTTAAATCCCACCCAGCCCTTCCTCCAACCCCTGTCCCGCCTGCTCCTCTTCCTCCTCCTTCCTCCCCAGCTGGATCATTGTTCAAGAAGAGCAGCCTGGGCCCCTTCTACTCAAGTTGCAGACTGGTCTCCCTCAGGTGAGACCATCCCCTCAGCATTTGCCCCTAATGACCACTTTTGTGACCACCCCTCTCTGTCTCTCCACTGTCCTCCCATTTCCTCGTTCCTGTTCTGGCCCCCACCCCCGGAGGTTTCAGGACCTCTCTCTAGACTCCCCACATCCCTCTCTCCCCAGGCCTGAGAAGGATGGGGCAGCCACCTGTGTGGACGCTGTCTGCACCCGCCACCCTGATCCCGTGGTCCGCCATGCCTCTGTGCTGGGAGCTGAGTGTCGCCACCTGTCTGCTCTTCCTCTCGGTGGCTCCTGGCTCCGCAGCCCAGAGTTTATCCATTAAGAGAGAGCACCAGCTACTTTTTCGCATCATCAGCTGGAACCTCAGCATCTCGGAGCCCACATCCTCGGAGTACTCCGCCCTGCTGAGAGACACCCAGGACCAGGTGGGGTCTCCCACTCCCGTCTCTCCTTGCCCTGAGGGCACCGTCATTCCTCCGTCTGACTTATATCTGTTATGTGATTGTTTCAACCCTTCACTTTCCCTGCATGTCTGGGTTCTCTCAGTGTCCAGGGGTGATGTCCTAGCTGCCTTTCCCATTTCTCACCTGGGTAAACTGAAGCTCAGAAAGGGGAGTATTCTGCCTAAGGTCACACAGTGAGTTAGGGGCAGAGCCAGGATCAGAACTCAGGTCTCCCTTGTCCCAAGGTCTGTGATCTTTCACTGGCTCCAGTGGCGCCGTGCATCCCCAGGAGACCTTCATCTCACCCACTCTCCCTCGTGTTTGTTCTAGGTCACCAAGCTCTACAGCGGCACCCAACTTTGAGACATATTCCATTCCACTCCTGCCTGGTCACCAACTTAATGTAGGTTGAGGAGATTGGAAGCATTGGCTGAGCTGGTGGCTGATGACTCTGAGCTCCCGTGACACATAATTGATCTGGAAGTCACTTACATCGTGCCCATTCTGCCCCACATCCCTGTCAGCTAATCCTAACATCTCCTTCCATAGGCTTTTGGGGGATGAGAAAAGCATTAACATTTGGTGCCACCAACCTCCAGCATCCTGCTCCTCCTCCTCTTCTGGAGACTTTCAACAAATATCAGCAGTCTAACTGTGCTCTCCAATACTGTAGCCGCTAACCACATGGGGCAATTTAAATTTTTTATACACCTATTAGGATACGATTCACATATTGTGTGTGGAGAGGAGTGTATTTTTTAGGTTTTTCTATATACAATATCTTCTCATCTGCAAAACAAATAGTTTTACCTCTTCCCTTCCAATCTGGATTTCTTTTATTCCTTTTTCTTGCCTGATTGCCCTCATTAGAACCTTTAGTACCTGTGATTAACATACGAGATATGGGAAGACATCATTGTCTTGTCCCTGGTCTTAGGGGGGAATTTTCAGTCTTTCACCATTGACTATGGTGTTAGCCGTGGGTTTTTCATCGATGCTGTTTATAGGTTGAGAAAGCTTTTTCTATTCCTAAATTGTTGAGTGTTTTCTTTTTTAGACACGAAGGGCGTTGTATTTTGCGAAATTCTTTTCTGTGTATGTGGTCGAGATTGCCTGGTATTGGCCCTTATTCTATTAATATTGTGTAATACATAGTCAAGTTTTCAGATATTAACCCAACCCTTCAACTAGAGGTTAGAGATTAAGATGTTCTCAAGTCTTGCCTGGGCGTGCCATAGCCCTGAGCCCTTGTGTCCTTCTAGATGCCCGCAAATACACTGCAGCTTTTCAAAGGCCCCTGTGGACATCACATTCCCCCAAGTTTTCTTCTAAGTTTTTGGCTCACCTCTTGCCTGCCTCAGCTGGTATCACTCCCTCAGGCAACTACAATAGAAAACAATTAGCTCTGATTGTTTTTAGCAAGTGCCCTGGGGACAGACTTTCCTCCCTGGGCAAGCTCTGACTCAAGTAACGTCAAGCCCTGAACATGGGGCTTTATCGGGAAGCTGCCAGGAAGGTCAGCTAGTGACAGTTCGATGGGGATGGTTCTTTTCAGAGCTCCAAACCCATTATGGCTGCTTGGCTGCTGGTTATCTCAGCTACCATGGTTCTGAGACTGATGATTTTCAAAGTTATGGAGGATATTGTGAGAGCAGGATGGGATAGTGCAAGTTATAGTGCCACAAAGTTTGCTCCCGTTATCAAGATTCCACCATGTTTCTTCACTAAACCCTCCTCAGATTCTTACAAGCTGTTGATTAATTTCTAGACTTCTGAAAAGTTGATTTTGACAATTTTTACCAGTGTTTTCATTGTTTTTATGCATTTGCAGAAAATCTTTCTCAAATGTTTCAAAAATGTTCTCCCTGTGGTTATTTATTTATGAATTAATTACTTGAAATTACATGAGAAATTCAGTTCCTCACTCACACACACTAACCACATTTTAAGTGCTTGATAACACCATGGGGATGATAATGAGTGTATTTGGTAGTGCAGACAAATGTTTACATTATTGCAGAAAGTTATCTTGGACAGGACACAGAAGCAGGGAATCTAGAATCAAGGTAGAATTCTAGACACACTTGTTCATCCCTTGTGCCCTTCCAGGTCTGTCCCCCACAGTAACCACACTGGCGTGGACTCCCTGTGTACCTTGCCGCCTTGGCACAGAGATTGGACAGAGTTGCCATCTATGAGGAATTCCTGCGGCTGACCCAGAATGGACCCAGATGCAGAACTTGACCCTGGTAAGGAAGAGTGTCCTTGGGGATGTTAAGGCTCCCTGGTCATTGGGAAATGAAGTGAGACCTTTCTCGGGACTCTGGATGCCTGGGGCTGAGAGAGCATTGAACTTTCTCAGGCTGGCAGGAGGTGGCATAGTCCCCCAGTCTTTACCCACCATAGAGAGACAAGGACACCAGTGTAATATTGGAGGCCGTCACCTTCTCCTAGACAGCTCTGTGACCTCAAGCTAGTCACCTCCCCTGTCTTGACTTTTGTTTCCTTATCTCTCCACTGAAAGCCACTGGGCCAGATGGTCAGTGAGGGCCTCCAGCTCTGTGTGAAGCAGACTTACAGGTTTGGGGTCATGTGGTTTCTGATTTACAGGCTATAGTTTGCCAAGTCCCACTCTAGATGATCACCAATGCACTAGAACTTTCTGCAGTGGTGGAATGTTCTATATCTGTGCTCTCCAGTGCATAGCCGCATGTGGCTGTTGAGTACTCGAAGGATGGTATTGTGACTGGTCTTTATTGTTACTGATTTTTAATGTTACTGAGGTACTAGATTTTTTATTTAATTTAACTAAAATTAATTTTAATTCAAAAAAAGACTTGTTGCTGCTCCATATCAGACAGCACACCTCTAAGAGTTTTTCTGGATAGAGGTACAAGTAGGGGGGCCTGCACCCCTCCCCCCGTGCCCACTGAGTGCTGTGTGTCCTCCCCTCCTGGAGTTTATGTTGTAGCTGGCAATAACAAGAATAGAGAATTGAAACATCAATTATTTGATGTGAACAAACTCATACTTGGAGGCGGTATTCAGAGAAGACTTCCTGCAGGAGATTACATTGTAGGTTAATCCTAGAAAATGAATATTAAGCAAACAGATAAAGTAGAAGGGGATGATGTGTTTCCAGGCATGGAAGAACACTTTTGAGTGGGATTTTACAAATTTAGAGAGATCCCATAGGCTTGCCAACTGTGATGACCCATTCTCCCCCCGACCGTCCTAAGAAAGTCCAGTCCAAATTCAGTCCTCTGCGCCCAGAGGTATGAATTTCGTTTAATTAATTACACTTTTGTTCTGTGATAATAGTCTTGGATTTTGTAGCACAGTGTGCTCACTTTTTAGAAATGGAAACTAAAATTGGGTGAAACATCATGATGTCTACTTGACTTTAATATTTCATTGAAAACATGGGATGAATCAAGGGTGGCAAGTGTTAATAATTTATACATTGATGAAATATTGTTTTAATTGGATGGAATATACATTGTTAAATCTAGATGATGGATGTTTATGAGACTGTTCCCTTTATTTTTCTGTGTCTAAAAAGTTTTATTAAAAAGAGTGAAACACACTCACATGCATTCTCCATTTCATTCACTTCCAGAATATTCTCCCAATAGAGATGATACCTTGACTGAGAAGCCTGGTAAACCTGCAGGAAGCCTCAGCCCATGGTAGGGGATGAGTATGTTGATGCTGTGTCTCATCGAAGAGAACCGTGCGCACAGTGTCTTGGATGATGAAGAATGTTGGCCAACCCTTGTCAAGGAGGGTTGAGGCACAGTGGGGTCACCAGAAGCCCTTGGGCGATGACAGGATGTGGCTTACCTCACCACTTGTCTCCTCAGACCTCCCCTTCTGGGCCCTCATCCTCATCTGCTTGGCGGGACTCCTGGTGCTCATCACAGGCCTGATCTGCTGTCTCCTGGTAAGCCATGACGTGTTGCTTGTCTTCTTATTGCGTTGTAAGAGCTCTTTATATAATATAAATACACATCCTTTTCTAGGGATATGTTTTGCAGATGTTTTCTCCCAATCTGTGCGTGACTTGCCTTCTCCTTCACAACATGAGTCATTGGGGAAATGTAAGTGACAGTCATCACGAGATTCCACCACACTTGAGAATGGCTAAAGTTAAAAAAACTGACTATAGCAAGTGTTGTTGAAGATGTCAAGTCACTGAAACTCTCATCGAGTGCTGGTGAAAAATAGCTTGGATGCGTCGTTAATAATTACATACGTCTACCCAGCCATTCCTCTCCTAGGAATCAATCTAAGGGAAATAAACACTAATGTCTATACACAGACTTGTACACACATGTTGATAACAACCTATTTATAGTAGACAAAAGCGGAAAAGACCCCTAATGTCCATCTACTGGTGAACTGATACACAAAGTGTGGTATATCTCCACAGTGGAATACTATTCAATCATAAAAAGGAATGAATTATTTTTTTTAATTACTCTATTGAAATTATAAAGGGTTTTAACATTGTGTAATTTTGGGTGTTCATTATTATTTGTGAATTTCTGTATAGACTGCATCGTGCTTACCAGCGGTAGTCTAACTTTTTTCCATCACCATGCATATGTGCCCCTTTAACTCTTTCACTCAACACCCAACCCCCTTCCCCTCTGGTAAGCACTTATCTGTTCTCTTTATCCCTGTGTATGTTTATCTTCTACATATGAGTGAAATCATGCATATTTCTTTGTCTGGCTTATTTCATATAACATCATACCCTCAAGGTCCATCCAAGTTGTTGCAAACAGGATGATCTTGTCTTTTTTTTCTGGCTGAGTAGTGTTCCATTGTATATAATACATACCACATCTTCTTTATCCATTCACGTGTAGCAGCGCACTTGGGGTGCTTCCATGTCTTGGCTATTGTGAATAATGCCGCAATGAACACAGGGGTGAGTAAATCTCTTTGAATTGTTGATTTCAATTTATTTGAATAAATACCCAGTAGTGGGATAGCTGGAAGGTATGGTATTTCTATTTTTAATTTTTTGAGAAATCTCCATACTGTTTTCCCTGGTGGCTGCACCAGTTTACATTCCCACCAGCAGTGTGTGAGGGTGCTCTTTTCTCCTTATCCTCTCCAACATTTGTTATTTTTTGTCTTGGGAGTTATAGCCATTCTGACAGGTGTAAGGTGATCTCTCATTGTAGTTTTGATTTGAATATCCCTAATAATTAATGATGTTATACATCTTTTCATGTGCCTGTTGGGCCTCTCTATATCTTCTTTGGAAAAATGTCTGTACATATCCTCTGCCCATTTTTAGATTGGATTATCTTTTTTACTGTTGTTGGGTGTGTGAGTTGTTTATATATTTTGGAGATTAACCACTTGTCAGATATATGATTTGCAAATATTTTCTCCCAGTTCGTGGTTGCTTTTTCTTTTTTTTTTTTTTGAGGAAGATCAGCCCTGATCTAACATCCGTGCTAATCCTCCTCTTTTTTTCTGAGGAAGACCGGCTCTGAGCTAACATCTATTGTTAATCCGCCTCCTTTTTTTTTTTTTCCCCAAAGTCCCAGTTGATAGTTGTACGTCATACTTGCACATCCTTCTAGTTGCTGTATGTGGGACACTGCCTGAGTTTGGCCGGACAAGCGGTGCGTCTGTGCGCGTCTGGGATCCGAACCTGGGCCGCCAGTAGCGGAGCTCGTGCACTTAACCACTAAGCCACGGGGCTGGCCCTGTCTTTTTGTTTTGTTCATCGTTTCCTTTGCCTTGCAGAAGCCTTTTAGTCTCATGTAGTCCCATTTGTATATTTTTCCTTTTCTTACCCTTGCCTGAGTAGACATAGTATTGGGAAGGGTGCAGCTAAGACCAATGTCAAAGACTGTACAGCGTATATTTTCTTCTAGGAGTTTTATGGTTTCAATTGTTAGATTCAAGTCTTTTATCCATTTCGAGTTAATTTTTGTGTATGGTGGAAGATAATGATCTACTTTCATTCATTTGCATGTGGGTGTCTAGTTTTCCCAACAGCATTTATTGAAAAGACTTTTTTTTCCTCCATTGTATGATCTTGGCTCCTTTGTCAGAGATTAACTGGCCACAGATGTGTGGTTTTTTTCCTGGGCTTTCAGTTCTGCTCCATTGATCTATGAGTCTGTTTTTGTGCCAGTACCATGCCATTTTGATTACTATAGCTGTGTAATATATTTTCAAGTTAGGATTGTGATGCCTCCAGCTTTGTTCTTTCCTCTCAGGATTTCTTTGGCTGTTCGAGGTCTTTTGTTATTCCGTATATATTTTAGGATTCTGTGTTCTCTTTCTATGAAGAATGTCATTGGAATTCTGATTGGGATTGCTTTGAATCTGTAGATTACTTTAGGTAATGTGGACATTTTAACTATGTTTATTCTTCCAATCCATGTGCATAGAATATCTTCCCATTACTTCAGGTCATCATTGATTTCTTTCAATAAAGTCTTATAGTTTTCATTGTATAGTTCTTTAACCTCTTTGGTTAAATTTATCCCTAGACACTTTTTTTTTTATGTTGCAATTGTAAATGGGATTGTATTTTTGAGTTCTCTTTCTGTTAGTTCATTATTAGAGTATAGAAATGCAACTGATTTTTGTAAGTTGATTTTGTACGCTATACCTTTGCTGTAGTTGTTGATTACTTCTAATAGTTTTCTGATGGATTGTTTAGGGTTTTCTATATTTACAATCATGTCATCTGCAAACAGCAAGAGTTTCATTTCTTCCTTTCCAATTTTTATTCCTTTTATTTCTTTTTACAGCCTAATTGCTCTGGCCAAAACCTCCAGTACTATGTTGAATGGGAGTGGCGAGAGTGGGCACATTTGTCTTCTTCCTCTTCTTAGAGGAATGGCTTTAAGTTTTTCACCATTAAGTATGATGTTGGCTGTGGGTTTCTGATATATGGCCTTTATTGTGTTGGGGTACTTTCCTTCTATATCTATTTTATTGAGAGTTTTTATCATAAATGGATTTTGGATCTTGTCAAATCCTTTCTCTGCATCTGTGGAGAGGATCATGTGATTTTTATTCCTCATTTTATTAATGTGGTGTATCACATTGATTGATTTGCAGATGTTGAACCATCTCTGCATCCCTGGCATAAATTCCACTTGATCATGGTATATGATCCTTTTAATATATTGCTGTGTTCCATTTGTTGATATTTAGTTGAGGATTTTTGCATCTGTGTTCATCAGCGATATCGGCCTGTAATATTCCTTCTTTGTGCTATTCTTGCCTGCTTTTGGTCTCAGGGTGATGTTGGCCTCATAGAATGAATTAGGAAGTGTTCCATCTTCTTCAACTGTTTGGAATAGTTTGAGAAGCATAGGTATTAAATCTTGTTTGAGTATTTGGTAGAATTCTCCAGAGAAGACATCTGGTCCTGGACTTTTGTTTTTTGGGAAGGTTTTGATGACCATTTCGATCTCTTTACTTGTGATTGGTCTATTCATTTTCTCTATTTCTTCTTGAATCAGTTTTGGGAGGTTGTATGAATCTAATAATTCATCTATTTCTTTTAGATTATCCAATTTGGTGGCATGTAAGTTGTTCAATATATTCTTTTATTGTCCTTTGGATTTCTGTGGTATCTGTTGTAATTTCTCCTCTTTCATTTCTAATTTTATGTCTTTGAGCCTTCTCTCTTTTTTTCTTAGTGAGTCTGGCTAAGAGTCTGTCAGTTTTGTTTCAATCTTCACAAAGAACCAGCTCTTTGTTTCATTGATCCTTTCTACTGTTTTTTTAGCTATTTCATTTATTTCTGCTCTAATTTTTATTATTTCCCTCATTCTGTTGACTTTGGGTTTCATTTGTTCTTCATTTTCTGGTTCTTTTAGGTGTGGTTTAAGGTTACTTATTTGGTATTTTTCTTGTTTGTTGAGGTGCACTTGTATTGCTATGAATTTCCTTCTTAGAACTGCTTTTGCTGCATCCCATAAGAGATGTTTTGTTGTCTTTTCATTTTCATTTGTCTTCAGGTATTTTTTGATTTCTCCTTTGATTGGTTCATTGATCCAATGGTTCTTCAGTCTTGTGTTCTTTAGTTTCCACATATTTGTAACTTCCCCATCTTTTGTCTTGTAGTTGATTTCTAGTGTCATATCATTGTGGTGAGAAAAGAAGCTTGATATGATTTCAATCTTAAATTTATTCAGGCTTGCCTTGTTTCACAACATATGGTATATCTTTTAGAAGGTTCCATGTGCACTTAAGAAGAATGTGTATTCCGCTTTTTTGGGAGGGTATGCTCTATATATATCAATTAAGTTCATCTGATCATATGTTTCATTTAATTACACTATTTACTGGTTGCCTTTCTATGCATGATCTATCCATGATGTAAGTGGGGTGTTCAGGTCCCCTGCTATTATTGTGTTGCTGTTAATTTCTCCCTTTAGGTCTATTGATAGTTGCTATATATTCTTTTGTGCTGCTGTGTTAGGTGCATATATCTTTATAAGTGTTATGTCCTCTTGGTGGAAAGTCCCCATTATCATTATATACTGCCCCTCTTTGTCTCTCATAGTCTTTTTTATCTTGAAGTCTGCTTTGTCTGATATAAGTATGGAAACACCTACTTTCTTTTATTTGCCATTTGCTTGCAGTATTGTGTCCAATCCATTCATCCTGAGCCTGTTTGTTTTTAGTGCTGAGATGTGTTTCCTGGAGGCAGCGTATTGTTGGGTCTTGTTTTCTAATCCACCCCAGCACTCTGTGTCTGTTGATTGGAGAATTCAATCAATTTACATTTAGAGTGATTATAGATACATGAGGGCTTAATCCCACCTAATCTATATTTCCATTGTTTCTCTTCCTTTGTGTTTCTGACTACCATTTCATTTTGGGGGTTTTCTGTGGAGGTGTTCTCTTTTTTTATGATCTATGGCTCTGCTCTGATTCTTTGTTTGCTGGTTACTGTGAGGTTTGTATAAAGATCTCATAGATGACATAGTCCATCTTCTGAGAGCCTCTTATCTCCATTAGCCTAAGCAGGTTCCATCCCTTTCCTCTTCTCCTTCTGAGTTATTGTTGTCACAAGTTATTCAATTTTGTGTTGTGCGTTTGTGACTAAGCTGAAGTGTTTATAGTTACTTTTGATGCTTTCCTTCCCTTCCTCTTTTAAGTTATAATTAAGTATTTGCTACCCTGTTGTGAAACAGAGCTGTAGCTTTCTGATTTTGTCTTTCTATTTATCTCTTTGCTCAAAGCTTTGTAGACATTTGCCTTCTTTTTGTTTCAGGTATGAGGGTGTTCTTGATCATTGTTTGTATGAGAGATCTAGTGGCGATGAACTCCCTCAGCCTTTGTTTATCTGGGAAAACTTTCATTTCTCCATTGTATCATAAGGATCATTTCACTGGATAGAGTATTCTTGGTTGAAAGTTTTTGTCTTTCAGTATTTTTAATATATCATTCCATTCTTTCCTTGCCTGTAAAGTTTCTGCCAAGAAATATGCTGAAAGCCTGATAGGGGTTCCTTTGTAGGTCATTTTCTTCTGTCTTGCTTCCCTTAATATTTTTTCTTTGTCATTGGCTTTTGCCAATTTTACTATTATATGCTTTGGAGAAGGTCTTTTAGCATTGATGTAATTAGGCGGTCTGTTGGCTTCATGTATTTGTAAGTCCAGTTCTTCCCCAGGTTTAGGAAGTTCTCATCTATTATTTCTTTGAACAAGCTCTCTGCTCCTTTCTCCTTCTTTTCTCCCTCTGGGATACGTATAATTCTTAGGTTGCTTTTATAATTGACTCATATATTTCTCCAAGAATTCCTTCATTTTTTAAAAATCTGAGTCCTCTCTCCTCATCCACTGGAAACATTTCTATATTTCTATCCTCTAAATCACTAATTCTTTCATCCATAATATCAGCTCTGTTTTTTAAGGATTCTAGATTCTTTTTTATCTCATTAATTATGTTCTTCATATCCAGAATTTCTACTTGTCTTTTTATTTAATTAGTTTCAGTCTCTTTGATGAAGTATTCCTTTTCCTCATTAATTTTATTCCTGAGTTCATCGAACTGTCTGAACATTCTTGTAACTTGGTGAGTTTCTTTAATGACAGTTATTTTGAATTCTCTGTCATTTAGATTGTAAATTTCTGTGACTTCAAGGTTCCTTTCTGAAGATTTGTCATTTCCTTCTGCTCTGAATTGTTACTGTAGTTTCTTATGGTGTTTGATGAACTAATCTTTTGCCTGCGTATTTGTGGTAGTATCAGGTCGCAGATGTCACCTGCTACCGCTGTGGGGAAAGCATGAGCTGTGTTTCTGATCCCACTCCATATGCTGGAAATTGCGTGTATACAATGGGTGTTCCCATCCGCTGGGAAAGCATTCACACTAGGCTCAGAGCTGCCACCACAAGGAGGCACGTACCCAGTTGTAACACCGCAGCACTACTCTGGGTATTTGTGCCATCTGGCAAAGCATTTGCTTGTGTGCATATATCTGCTGCTGCCTTTTCTTATGCTCATGCCAGCCTCTGTGTTTGGTGGGTGGGACTTCTTCATGCGTTCTCAGCATTGGCCAATCATTGGGACTGCAGTGGCATGGTGGGCTTTCCAATCATCAAGGAAAACATTCATTTGAGGTTCCAGGGCTCCCACCAACCCCTCCCAGAGTTGCACCAAGATGCATTCCTACTTTTGGGGATGGAGCAGTACTATTTGGTCTCACTCCAACCTGGGAAGCACTCAGGTGTGTGCACAGTGCTGCCAGGGAAGCGTTGGGGATAGGAATGAATTCATAGCACATGCAATGACAAGCATAAATCTCAAAATAATTATGCTGAGTGAAAGAAGCCAGTAAAAAATGAGTACATAGTGTATGATCCCATTTATAAAAATCCTTGGAAAATACAGGAAAATATATAGGGACATATACCGGATCACTGGTTGCCTGGGAATGAGAATGTGTTTGCAAACGGCAGGGAAAGAGAAATTAAAATGACCATGAGGAAATTTGGGGAGGATGGGCGTTCCTTTTCTTGATTGAGGTGATGGTTCAATAAGTTATAATCAAAATGTATCAAATTGTTCACTTTAAAAATATGCAGTTTACTATATGTCGTTAATACCTCAATTAACCTAGAACATGTAGGGGAAAGAGAGGGAGAGAGAGAGGAAAGAGGGAAAAGGAAAGGAAATGAAGGACCGAGGGTGAAAATTAAGTGGACAAAAGGAAGAGGGGGACACAGGATGCATCGGGTCTCTGTGGCTTTGGTATCACCTTCCCCTGGAGTCTCCCATACTGGGGAGCTGACTGGACCATTCTGAAGCGCTCTCCTCACCTCACAAGTCACTGTCTGCCGGCGGAAGAAGGAGGGTGACTATGATCTCCAGTGACGACGCCTGGGCTATTACCTGCCTCATGGCAAGCTACGGAAGCTGCAATGACTAGATCTGAGGTCCCTTTTTCCCAGCTGGGGTCCAGAGGAGCTTGGCTGTAACAGAACGAAACCATATCAGACGGACACAGAATCCGAGCCTTTCTAGACTTGGCCCCTGACTGGCTCACAGGGGACTAAGCTGAAAGGTTTCACCTTCCTTAAGTCCTGAAAGTGACTGCAAATTCTGTCCTGTGGTGTCACACTAGTTCATCCCTCAGGGACACCAGAATTGGTGAAACCAACACAGACATTGCCATCATGTAAAATCGTATCCCCACTTCAGTGCAAGGTTTCTCTTCTTAGGAAACTTTGGAACCTCCCTCCCCTTCACTCTGTGCAGCCATCACACCCCTCTCGGTTCCTCCATATTCCTCCCCAACTGAAGCTCTGGCAGTCTCAGGTTCCCCTTTTCTGTTTCATTCTCTGAAGCTCAGATTCACCAGGACTTCCAGATCAATCTCCCTCGATGGCTCCTTTCCCCACTCATGGGTCATACATGATCGGAAACAGGCCAAGATGAGAGAAGTGGGTGAGACATGACTCTGCAGTCACCTTGGGCCTTGGGAGCTGAAATGACTAGATGTCTGGGAAGCTTGAATCCCAGAGAAACACCAAGGCTCTGGGAAGAGAGTATCTGCTCTGGATGTAAAAGTGAATAATACTGGGCGGGAGAAATCTGAGGGAAAAGAAAGAGTCTTTTTTCATCTTTCTCTGTACAGAGTCCAACTAGCCTCACAGCAGAGGCTCCCCAACAAGCAGCCCAGAGCATCCCAGGCATGAGGCAGGCTGCGCTGTTCTGCCGTGGGTCTGTGGGAACAGATTACATTATCTGTACACACTGTGCCGACGACCACAGCTGAAGATATCCAAGGGCTGAGAATTAAAGTCACAGTCATGGCACTCTTTCAGACTTTTTGTGTGTGAGCTTCACATTCTCAATCTTAAGCAGTGCTTCTCTGAGAATGCACACTCTGAAGATTATAATGATTAATAATATTAATATATTATTCATTGCATACATTATACATTGTACATTATAATTATAAATTAATGTATAATTATTATTCATTAATATATTATTATATATTACATTATTATAATATCATTATAATGCTTAATAATCGTTATCATTATTGACTATTTAATTTCTCCTAAGCAACATGACTGGCAAGCTCTACGTGTATTATCTCAGTTACAGTCACAATATTTAGGGTTTTATTCCCATTTTGAGGTAAAGATGTGGAGGCTCAGAAATATTAAATAAGTTGACACAGAAGGAAAAGAATTACTACAAAGCTAAATTAACCACATATTCACACTATGTTTCAAAGAAAGAAAGACGTTTTCTGACTTACAAACAGACTCAATGTTGACCTCCCACAGTCCTGCAGCTAAAGAACTGGTAAAGAATGTACATCAGGAAGAAGAAATGTGAACCCAGGAAAACATAACAGAAGTCACTAAGAAAAGAAAAAACCGTCTGTCTAATTTAGTATTAGTTTTAAAACAAGACATTAAAAACACATTTGAATTAAAATTTCAGATGATTACCACATGGAAGAATACAGGAGAGAAGATTTAGGTAAAAAATAACTCATTTTTTAGGGAAGATATAAATACTAAGATACTCTATTATTGTTTAACACATTGCTCTCAGAAACTGATAAATCTGTGGGACAAAAGTAAGTAATGATAAAGAGGATTTGAAGAGTGCAACATACTCGATCAGACAAATAGACAAATCCCAACACACTGGCTTATTTTGAGACTTGTGATGCTGAAAACAGTCCTTCTCCTGACAGCATGATACCGCAATGGCATATCAATTTTCATGAATCAAATTTCCAACGTATATAAATCTAAAAAAATGAAAAACCAGTATTTCCTTGTATGCAACTAGTGATTCAACATACAACAAATACCAGAAAAATAGAGACCCAGAAGTAGGTGTCTTTTTTGAGAAGACAGATATA
Organism: Diceros bicornis minor; assembly: GCF_020826845.1. Lineage (NCBI taxonomy): Eukaryota > Metazoa > Chordata > Mammalia > Perissodactyla > Rhinocerotidae > Diceros > Diceros bicornis. The sequence continues at coordinate 19,706,800 of NW_026690866.1, forward strand.
ACAGCTCTTTAGTGAAATGTTATGTTGGAATCTATTGCAACATTACACAAAAAGGACAATCCATTTGGATGAGGTATGTTTTCTTTGTGACTGTGAGGGCAAAACTCTAAAGAATCCCCTGACTGTGATAACTCTCTGTTGATCTTAAAATACAAATACATAACACTCAGGAAAGTAAAGGAAGGAAAGATCTCCTTTCTCTCCTCACCTGAAACTCAATCTCCCACCTCAGAAGGATCACTGTCCGTATCTTCTCTGTCATGCAAAGGAATCAATGAAAAGAAAAGTATTGGTATATATTAAAGTTTTAAGAGCTCAAACCAAGAAAACCTAATGACTCCTGCAGAGGCATTGATTTAGTGTGAGCTCCATGTCATCTGCCCCGTCTTGTCTCTATCATCGTGTTTGTCGGGACGTCCTTCTTGGCCCCTCACTCTCCCTGCCTCGTTAGCCAGTCTGTCTGCATCAGTGCTACCGCCAGTCTCTCTCTTGCCGTCTTCACTTTCTCTTCCTGTTTCCTGATATCTTCCTGAGTCACCAGAAGTTGTTTTCAAAGGAGCTGTGGGATGTACAGACCAATTCCTGGGATCGTCTCTGCTGAATCTGAAGACCAGGCAGGGGTGGGCATGGGACTGGGGTTCGGACCACCTGTGAGCACACCTGGCAGGGATGCACCTGTGCAACTAGGTGCAAGATTCAGCAGGGCTTTGGCAAGGTCCAAAGGACTTAACGGTTCCCCTGCACTCTGCAGGCCTGGAGACCTTGCAGTCTCTTCTGCCAGCAGAGTTGTTGGGGCTGCTCCAAGGTTTCCTCCCATTGATGGCATCTGACCTCATTGCCAGGATGGGATGTGATTCTAGTAACTGGCCTCTTGAATATGTAACTGGACATCCTCAAAGGGATGGAGATGCTCAAACCAGGCTTTGGGTTGGATTCGTGTCCACAATCATGTCGCTTCTTCTGTGATGATTTGACCATCATACTTCTTTTCCTCTTACCCTATAAATTGGGAATGTGGATCAGAGTGATAAATGAAGCCTGACTTCCCAGGACAATTATGTCAGATGCCTTGTACTTCTACCCTCCCTCTCTCCCTGTGGGGATTAATCTGACCTGTGTCCTGGGACGTCATCAAAGAGATTTGGGTCAAGAACAGAAAGCTCTAGGTCAAAACTCAGGACTACGGCAGGTCATTTCTTCTCCCCCATGTTGTTAGACACTTATGAGTATGACTTTATTCTCATTTTGTCCTTGTCTCTCTCAACAACAAAATCCTTGGTGCTCCCTGTCAGGACACACTGTTCCCAGTCTTTTTCTAAATCCCAAATCATACCATTCTTCTGTACTATATGACTATTCATTTGATAAGCCCATTGACCAGTTGGTGTTCATAGCTCCATTCGAGCTTAAGTCAGTAGTGAAATTATCATCCACCCCACTCCTAGTGACTCTTATTTGACAACTGTGAACATTAAATCTCAGTAAAGAGAATGTATGTCTGGAAAAACTCAACTTACAAATGGAGATTGTGCTGTAAGTGGGAAGTACACACTGGGCTTATGAAACCCAGGAAAACAATGTAAACTCTCTCATTATTAAGTTTTGTATAGACTGCACCCACATTGATGATATCTTGGTTATAGTGGGTTAAAATATACTATTAAAATTAGTTTCACTTGTTTGCTTTCATTTTTTAAAATGTGGCTACTAAGAAAAAAATTAAATTCTATAATATAGAGTGCTTAATGTTACTATAGGACAGTGCCGATGAAGCCATCGGTGAAAATAAATTCCAGAGAAAGTGGTTAGGGAAATTTTTTCCCTAGGAAAGGCGTCTAAAATGGCCCACACTGCAAGATGCAACAAAAACTGTCATACACACACACACACACACACACACACACACACAAACTGACAGAATGAAACAAACCTCTTCTTAGAGTCCCACCACTTTTCACATGGCAAGAGGTTGCACTCCTACTTAGTCCTAATTGGACTAATCTCAAGAAAGAAGGCAGAAGTCAAGGTAATTTACCAGTTAGGAAGATCTAAAACCAGAGACTAAAGCTCAAGATATGTGGTGAATTTCCTGTCCTGGCTTCTGTTATTAATTCAATATGTTAGGGAGACTTTTCCAAGGAGGATTGTTTTAAAACTCACTTTTTCTTTACTATGTAAAAATAGACAGGCTATGTAAAGAATAATTACTCTAGCCAATCAATGAAAAGGAGATGATAGAACACGAATACCCTTATTATAAGTCACTACTGGATTAGAGAGTCAGGGAACAGCTGACATTGTTTTGATTTGGCCTTAATTAGGCTGATTCTGATTTCATGATCGTCATATTGGTTGTATTATGCTAGAACATAGGAAACTTCCCAGCCCCTCTACTATTTAACCACCAAGGCCCACCAACCAGACTAGTCCTTGCTGACACATCCCCTGCCTCAATCTCTTCTGACAACACCTGGAGGATTTTCCCCAAATCCCACTCTGTCCCTGTACTCTTCTACCTGCCCCAGGGCCAGGGAATCATTTTCTCCAAGGCTCAGGCTCTGCGTGTGTCCAGCTCTGGGGATGGCACTTCTCCCTCGAGTGAAGACAAGGATCAGAGCGCAGACTCTGTGAGCTGCAGCAATTGGACAAAGACTGGGGTTTGCTGACAGAAAAGAACCTTTAGTGGGCACGGTTACCAGGGTCCAAGAAGCCCCAGTGATTCCTCCAGGGAATGTGATGCAGGACAGAGCAGGAATGTCTGCCTGTGGTTTGGCTTGGGAATGCCTGTAGGGTGACATAGGTGACATTGGTAATGCATTCGCCAATGTTGTTCACTCATTTATTCATCGTATGTCGTGGAGTGCATTCTACATACATCCAGGCAACAGTCTCACACTCTGGGGCTCACAGGCAGTGTCAGAAGAATTTCTAAATTTTATTTCTAATATATAGGTACAGCACTGGCAATACACTAGGCGTTCCAAGCATTTTTCAAATATTAACTCCTTTAATACTCTCCATAAACCTACAAAGTAGGTATGCTGATCATTTTTGCCAACTGAGTGATGAAGAAACTGAGGCACCAATCAAGTAAATAACTCAGTCAATACAAATATCTAGTAAGGGATTGAGCTGGAATTTGGACATGAGGAGTTAGCTCCATACTCTGTGCTCTTAACCACGACATCTACTCTCTAAAGACTGCACATCATGAAAAAATTTGATAAGTTATTAATTTTCTTGGTGCATTGAGTAGCCACACTATTTTATCTGTGTCTGAAAAATAGAATACCTGCGTAGAAACTACTGCACATACACACTCAAATTACATCTACCAATGTCCCCAGTCCCTGAAAATTAATACAGAGAACATTTCAGAGTGTTTCTTGAGCGGGTTGGGAGGACTCTGAGGAAATCCCAGTGTTACTGTAAGAAGCTGAGGACAGGCTGTGACTGGATCTCAGGGGAAAGTTGTCCTCAGGAGTCACGATTGAATGACAACATTGATGTGAGTGTCTCAGCAGTGACTGAATTCAGGGTCTGGTGGTGTTTTAACCTGGTGCTTATTTTCTGGCTGCGTGTTTATGGTGATGCAGCACAGGGAGAGGGGATGGTTCACTGTGTTCTTGGGGAAACCAGACCCATGAAAGAGAGGGAATGACGGTTTCCTTAAACAATAGACTCGTGGTGGGAAAAATTCGGCCTGGAAGAGACAGTCGTGTTCCTGGTATAACCAGAAGGAGTTGCCTCTGCATCAGCCAAAGCAGACAGCCCTTCCCCGTGCACTTATTTGATCTCAGTGGGAGGAAGGAGGAGGAAATCATGTAATGCTCTTCTGGATGTAAGATTTGTGATGGTAGTGACTGTGCTAGGAGGATCTGAAAGGCCTCTCTGAGGCATTTCAGACCTTTGCTGTGACCAGAATGACAAGTGTAAGCGTATGTCTGGGAAGAGTTAGTGTGTCAAGGAGAAGGCTCCCTTGTGCAGAGACTCACATGAAGAAGCGAGTTTGACTAGGGAAGATCAGAAATGTGGCCAGTGTGGCTGGAGGAAACCTGACAAAAGAGATTGAGGGGAGATAAGAGGGTGATCAGGCTGGATCCTGGGACATGGTAGACTGTTACTTTCTGTTCCTCTGTGACAAAATTACTCCAAAACCTATCACCTATACAGTACAAATATATAACATCTCATAATTTCTGTGAGCCAAGCATCTGGCATGGCTTAACTGGGTGCCTCTGTCTCAAAGTCTCTGTGAAGCAGGTTTGTGGTCTGAACAGGGCTCAAATGGGGGAGGATTCCCACCCAAGATCACGCACATGGGTTTTGGCAGGATCCATTCGGACTGAGAGTCTGAGCTCCTGTCTGTCTGTTGTCTGGACACTCCCTCAGTTCTCTCCTATGGAGCCTCTACATAGTGCAACTGAAAACATCAGCACTTGCATTCCCAGTTCTGGTGATTTGATAGAGAGAGAGAGCGAGCGAGCGAGAGAGAGAGAGAGATGGAAACAGAAGGAGGGAGGTAAGTAGGGAACCCAAGTAAGCCAGAAAGCAGGAAGTGAAAGACATTTTGTAATTAAAACTTGGAAGTGACATCCCATCACCTTGGCTGTGTTCTGTTGTTCAGAAGCCAGATACTGACCACTTAGTGGTGACACAAGGATGTGCACTTCAGGAGGCAGGGAACATTGGGGCCATTGTGGAGGCTGCCCACCACATAGGCCAATGTGAGGCACTTGGGACTGATTCTGAGTAAAACAGGGGGCCGTGGAAGGGTTAATGCCAGTGGATCACAATGTCTGAATTTCCTCTAATTTCAACTCCTTAAGGATGCAGACCTGAAAATGAGGCCCAGAGGGGCAGTCACTTTCCCAAGATCACACATCTGGAACCCAGAGAAGATCTGACTGGTAGTCTATGTGATGTCCTACTCCTTCTTGTACTTCCTCCATCTCTAAGTGTGTACATTAGACACATGTGACACCAGCCCACAGGTGTTGTACGTATTATCACATGTACCCTGACAAGGTCCCTAGGAAGCTGTTTTTAGCCCAATCCTCATTGTGCAGCTTGGGAGACTGGGGAGATCTTGAGAGGCACAGCAGCTTTTCCAGGACACAGAACTGGTAGGAAAAAAGAGGTCTGACTTCAGCTCTGTCTCCTCAAAGCTGGGCCCCTGGATCCACTCCCAAGGAGCAGTGGGGAGGGTGGTGATGGGTATTTGTGCACAGTGATGGAGATGACACGAGCAAAGAGGGAGAGCAGCCAACAGCCTAGAGGGGGCTTTGGGTGTGTCTGATTGAATAAAGGGGCCAAGTATTAGAACCTTGAACAAGTGACCTCACTTCCTTGGTGACAGCCCCCAACAGAACTTAGAACTCTGGTTACCAGGCACCCACACTGTAATCACAGCCTCATGTCCAGTTCATTTTAGTGGAGACACTCGACACAGCAGGATGTTCTCATGTTGTCCCGTGACTTTCCGAGCCTCTGGCCCCCGGAAAGCCCAGAATGAGAGCATGTTAAGTCGTTTTAGGCATTGGCTCAGCCCTCACCTCGAATGTCCGTGGCCTTTTGGCAGGAGGAACCATCAGGTAACAGTGTGGGCCAGGGCAGGCCACTCTAGGTCAGGCCAGAACTGTGATCCCAAAAGGACAGCCCCACACCACTTGACACTCATTGTGTGTGTGTGTGTGGGAGATGGAGTTAGGGAAGCTGGGGATGAGGAGGACCCAGCCTGGGCAGGAGCAGGAAGCTAGATGGTGGGAGTCGGGCAGTGTGTCATGTTCATACTCAAGATCTTGGCTGCAGGAGATGACGGTGAGTGCTGGGGACCAACCTCCTGTATCTGCATGTGAATCCTGGGCCCTCAAAGTGTCCTGGCATTCCTTCCCTGGTGGAGTCTATGCAGATTCCCCTCTGTGCCTGATCTGTGGGGGTGTTTCCCCCTGTGGCAAAGTCCAGGCAGGCCCCTGATCCCTCCTGGCCTGACTGCTGGGCACTGTCACTGCAGAGCTGCACCCAAGAGATGGTCGAGGAGCTGGTGGATGGTTCCAGTTCACCCTCTCCCTGGAAGGAACACAAGTGCACCAGTCCATTAATGACCAGGGCTTCCCTGAGGTGAGTGTGGGTGCAGAGGTGTCTTCACACACAGGACTCTGAGATGACCAAGGCAGTACTAGAATGAAGACTCAAATCTGAGAACCCCCTGGACTCCCCGCCACCAGAATTTTTTCACTAGAGTACCCCACAGTCCAACTCTCAAAAGAATCTGGACCTCCAATCTTCCACACCAGCTACACAGGAGGGTAGAAAGTCACCTCAGTCCTCCTGGTGGTTCACTGTGATATCACTTACTGTATGTCCCTCCTCCTCTCCCCCAGTGTGAGGATGAGTTCACTGTGAATTTAAATGAGGCCTGCAGGATGCGTGCCCTCCAGGCAGGCATGATGGAGAAGCTGACAGAGTCCATGTCACCGGCTTTCCTGAGTAGGAACACGTCCAGCTTCACCACCTTCATGGTCAACTACTCGGCCTTAGACACATCCCAACGGGTCCTGGACCAGCTGTTTACTAGCTGAGTAGCCACACCCTCCTCAGCACAGTGGTGACTCTGCCCACTGCCAGCTGTGTACCTTGGGCAAATCCCCACATCTCTCTGAGCCTCAGTTTGCTCTTCTGAAAAGTAGGGGAGGGGGATAAATTTCATGGTGATCTTGTAGGGACTAATGGGATCAGCAATGACAGGTGCTTACCTGGTGCCTGGATCTGCAGAGAGGGCTGTGGACGTGCTGTGGTAGTCCATGGTGTTTATTTTTCTCTTCGCCGTGAAAAGTAGTCTGCCTCACTGATCTCTAGGATGTGGCCTTTCTGAGTGTGGAAAAACACATGGAAAGCACCCTGTCAAGGAGTTGAGATTCCATGCAGCTGGTCCTGATCCTTTTCCTTGGGCTAGCCAATTAAGGATCTCTGGGGCAGCAGAGAGGCCCTAGGCCCACTCAAGTGTCTGGGATGGTCTGGTTGATCCTCATCCATTCAAGTGTGTAGATTAAGCACCTACTACATGCAGGACTTTTGGAGACACTTAGTAAAGTCAGTGAATGAAGGAGACACAATCGCTGTGCCTCAATTGTCGTCTGAGAGTCAGACAGTGACATTAGACATCTTTCGCAGGTCCTGTCTTCCATGGTACATCCCAAGTGATGCCCTGATAGCCTCCTTTATAGATGGAGCCATCTTCCCTTTTTCCAGCCAGGAGGGCAGAGCACAGGACCATCTAAAAAATTGAGTGGTCTTTGGGTCCAGAATAAGGGCTTCCTGTCCCTACAGAACAAGGTGTGGAGGGAGAGATGGGGGCTGTGGCTGGGGCGGGCCTGTCAGAACCTTGCGTCTCACACATCTTTTGATTCCCAAGGGAAGGCTGAGGTCTGGTGGCTTCCACTCCAGGAAGACAGGAGTCAAAGAGCTATGGATGGGTGCCAGGACCCCTGGGAAGCAGAGGGGTGGCTAGGCTGAGTTGTCTCCAAGAGACACATTCCATCACAGACCCATGTTAATCTGTCTCTTCTCCATATCCACCTCTTCTGACCATCACCTCCAGGCCCAAGACAGGAGGTCTGTGAGCAACCCGCTCAAAAACCGGCCTTTGCTCAATCCAGTTGCACAAGTACATGGAGGGTTGGGCTGGGCTGTGTCCCGGCCCTTCAGGAGAAGAGAGTCAGCAGGAAGAGAGTCACGACAGGCTCTGTGTTCAACTTGCTGGATGAGCAGGGGCTCATCCCCAGGATGGGAACGGGCAGGCATTGGTGCCTTGCATGAGAAGTGTGCAGGGAAAGGACAGGCCTCTGACTCTGTTGCCAAATTGCCTCCCCCAGTGCCATCTCTTCTCTGGTGGGAACCTGCCTGGACCCAGGGCAGGATTTCTGGGAACCCCTGCACTTTCCCTGCTTCAAGATGAAGCTGACATCTCTGCATCTCAGCTTGCCTGGCTCGGAGCTGGGGAGCCACGCCTACTTTCTCCAGCTCCAGCTGGAGTATCCAAGGCACATTGAGGCAGATCTGGAAGGTGAGAAGACTGCAGTCTGGGAAGATGATTTGAAGGATCTTCAAAGTCTAGTTTCCCTTAAAGGCAGTGGGGTCTTTCCTGACTTTGACAGGGACCGTGGAAGTCAGCTACTTGAGTGACACTGTTTCTTTCTCCTGCTGCAGTACCATCTCCAGAGCTCCCTCCAGCTCCAGAGCCAGAGCAAGGGCCAGCTCCACGGCTAGATCCAGCTCCAGCACTAGTTTCACCACCTGTGCTAGAGCTGGAGCCAGTATCACCTCCATCAGTCCCTCCAGGACCAGAGCCACCACCAACATCAGCTCCAGCCCCAGTGCCAGCTCCTGAGCTGGAGCCAGCTGGACCATTGGCTCCAGGGAGAATCCTCACTCCACCTGGAGAGATAACAGCAGAGCCAGATCCAGCCCCAGAGCCCGCCTGCCCCTGGGATGTGACCAGCAAGAACCTGCTGAGGGAGGAGAAGCCTGACTTCTTGGAGTTCCCTCTCCGGCTTGTGGCAGAGCAGTGGACACTGATGGATGTGGTGAGCAGCGGGGCTCTCAGGGCCGGTGGGGTCGGCCTTTGCTGTGCCTTGAGCTGCCCCACACCTGCCATTTCCTGATCCAGAATCCCATGATCTCGGTCCAGCTTCCCTGCTTACCCTCATGTGACCTGAGCAGACTTCTTAATTCCCAAGATTTTGCTGTCCTCATGTGGACAGTAGAGATGGACACTGAGAGCAGCTGCCATGCAGACTGGCTGTGCAGATGGACGAGGTGGAGCAGAGAGGACGTTGGGCAGAGTCTGCGCTTTGGTGGAGCGGAGCACACTGAAGTGCTGTCTTGTCCTGGGTAGTTCACTCATTTGCCCAGGAGGCCTCAACAGCCTCAGCACTAATTAAGCACCTCATGTGTACATGACTACAAGGCAGAAAAACAAAGCCCGTGGTTGTTGCTGCCTTGTGGAAATGTGCCACTGAAAGAGGCAACAGACCCTAGGATGGTCAGAATGGGTGGGAGATGCCCCTAGAGACGGTCAAGCAGGAGCCGAGTTCTGGTGCTTGGAGGAAGTGAGACTGTGCAGCGAGCAAATGCCACTTCCCTGCGCCACAGTATCATGTCCTGGGTCATCCTGTGCTGGGTGTCCTCAGGGGACACAGGCAACACCCAGGGACTCACACAAGCCTCAGGCCGCATTATCAGCTTCCTGAGCTCAGGCTCTCACCTCTGACTCAGCCTGGGACTGGGGGCTGCGGACGCTGAGCTGGGCTGTGCCAGGGCTGGGTGACATGCCCTGTCCTCCCCAGGAGCTCTTCAAGAAAGTGATGCCCCACGACTTCCTGGACTCCATCTGGTCCCAGTGTGACAACAGGGGCAATGAACACCTGGCACCCACCATCCATGCCAACACGACCCACTTTAACAGAATGGTCGAATGTGTCGTCACCACCTGCATTGGGGACCCGAGCATGATGGTCCAGGACAGGGCCAGGGTGGTGGAGCTCTGAATCCAGGTAACCAAGGTAAGATGTGGGAGGCCCTGAGAGCCCCTCTCTGGAGTCGGGGGAACTGCCCCTTCTCCTTTCTCAGCTCTCGTGTTTGAAGTCTGTGTTCTGAGCACTTGCACAATCCTTAGGCCCCTCCTGCCAGTGCCTCGATGACCTGACTCCTGGTCCCAGTGGTGGGAAGCTCACCCCTTCCTGGGCTCCTTCCTTGGCTTGAGCTAAAATCCTCCTCCTGGAAGTATTCCTCATCAGGTTCCAGCTGTGCCTTTCCTGGGTTCCCTGAGCCGCTGTTTCCTCCAGGACAAGAGACGTCAATGAGGCGACAGAAGCCAGAGGAAGCAGGGCTCCAGCTCCCTCTCACAGCTCATTCTCTTCCCTTCCCCAGGAATGCCAAGGCCTGAGGAACTTTTTCTCACTCCATGTGATCCTCTGGGCTCTGCAGGGCCCCTCCATTCAGCATTTAAAAGAGACATGGAGATGGGTGTCCAGGTGGGTAGGCCTCTCTCCATGCTTGTACCACCTGGGTGGACCAGACCCCGCACAGGGCTGGCATTGCCCTTCAGTCAGTTGGGACCTCCTGGGAGACAGCAAACCCTGGCGATAGAGTCTGACATGGTTGGAAGGCTTGGAGTCTTTCTGAAAATTTAGGCCAGTGGTTCTGCTTCAGGAATCAGTTTCCCTAAGTGACAGATCCTGGCTTGAGCCAAATTGAAGGTTTTCAAGTATTTTCAACAACAGAACTCTCTGTCCACATGAAATTAAGACTGTTTAAAACACATCTGCTGAGAAGATAAGAGAATGGAGGCCCCAGGTGACAATAGGAGAGCCCCCTCCCCAGTCCCAGACACCTCAGGGCTCAGAGGACACAGTGAAAACGCTCATCCAGGCTGTCTGGATCTTCTGGGTTTTCAAACAAAAGGAATTTACCCTCAAACCACTCCATAGTGTTTCTTTCCTTTTTTCCCTCCTCAGGAAGAACTGGACAAAACTTAAAAAGTTGATGAAAACTAGCCAGCGGGAGAGCAGGAAGCTGCTCAAGGAGGTGAGTGGAGGCTGGAGATCTGGAAGGAGGGGAGGTGAGGGGGGGAGAGACCAGGCAGGATGTGCTTTGGGAAGTTTTTCATTTAAGGTTCCATGAGAAATAACGGTCTGTCTTGTCCAGCTTGACAGGAAGCAGGGGGTATGAGCTGCAGGGGCTGGTGGGGACTGTTTGGGGCAGGACGCCTTGGTCACGGGATACAGAGGTGTCGCCTGGACTGTTCCAGGAGGTGAGGAGCTGGCAGAATGAGCAGGTCTCTGGCTTCCATGCGGACCCATCAGCTGGCCCTCTTCCTCCAGGCTGGTGGGTGGATGGAGTGGGTGGGGGTTCCTTTCTTCCTAAAGCAGCCCAGCCTGTCCTCAGGAAGCCAGGCTCCTGCTGCTCCTTCTGTCTTCACTGCACATCGCAGGGGAGGGCACTCTGCCTGCCCCAGGGATGGGCACTGTGAGGTCACACAGGTCTTGTGGACACAGGGGCTGCCCAGCCTTGGGCCAAATGGTGGATCTGGGACAGAACTGTGTGCTCTCTGGGACTGTGTGATCTAGCCCTATAGTGGTCACTGCTGACAAACCAGTGAGTCTCGCCCGGTGGCTTGTTGACAAAGATACACCCCAGATGGCAATGAGAATTATCGGGGAACCTACAGATCCTTAATGGACCTTCCTGAGAGGACATTAGAAGTTTCCAAGTGAAAAAGGATGCAAATGTCACCATTACACAGC